>NW_025955376.1:0-34040 GCF_022376445.1 Fomitopsis serialis | reverse complement strand
GCTTCCCGCGGAGCAGGTGCCACGGAAAGCGGATCTGCGTGAATGACAGATCCACACGTCGTAGATTTGGGCAGGCCTTCATGAATGGAACTAGAGCATTGTCACTTAAAGATGTCTGGCGTAACTTTAGGGTACGCAATTTGGGCAGCTGGAAGTCTTCGTCTTTGCTGAATGCGGCGGTTAACTTCGCAAATGCAGCATCAGTCTGCGACATAAGATGTGACATATGCATTTGTTGTTCACACAGAAAACAGCAAGACGAACCCAGCTGGATATACCCGCGACTTTCAAGACTTCCAAGTCACGGCAAGCTAGTAGGATGGGGGCTACGAAAGCAGGGGTGACGGATGTGTGGCTCAGATTCAGTACCGCTAGACTGGGGCATGTTTGCACCACGGTGTTACACGTCTTCTCACCGACTTTGGAACAGCCTCTGAATCTAATTAATTACTTGCAATTGTATCTGGATATCAACTCACCTCAAGACGAGGACGCGTAGACTGGGGAGTTTCGAGATGATAGATGCAAACACAGTATCGCCATCCTTGTCAAAATCCGTGAGATGTAGCTCCTGAAGCTGGGAGTTGATTGTGGAGTCGCGTATAGCCACGAAGGTGCGTCTGTTGACTCCGGGAAGGCCTCTGTCAAGAGCAACGACCGGAGGGCGTATGAAGTACTGGTGTCATATATAACGACGTCAGTGACTGAGGCTTGGATACATCTAATCGGACTCACAGACTCTATCAGCTCGTCGCTGATAAACTGAGGGCATGTCGTCTTGAGCGTGGAGAAGAGCCTCTGAGCGAGCGGGTCCGGGAGGACCTGCAACAAGGAACGGACATTCTCCCACACTGGATGATTCTCTGACAGAATCCTCAAGTTGTCACAAACACACAATGCACACGCGGTTAATGAGGGGACCGAAGCAAGATAGTCGCGTTGATAGTGCCGTTGCAGTGGTGCGCTCGCTGCACCTGTGCAGGGAGATTCTGTCCTCCTCGTGGGCTGACCAATACCGATGCACGACGTTTGGAGGTCGACTCGAGACCCCCGTTTGCTAGTGCTCATCTCGCCTATTCCGCGTGTAATAGATGGCACCACGGCCCAGAGTTGATCACTATCATGCCTTGCAATTGAGAGCACGTCGACCGTGGTTGGATGGTGGTTCAGTGGAGGAGCCGATTCGGTTCCGATCACACCATCAGTGTACGAATCTTACTGCAGATCGAGATCGCGGGGAGATCGTCACTGCGCGCTACGTTGATCGGGAGTGCACGCACAGAAGGCTGTCTGTACAGAGCCTTGCAGTGCCCGTTAGCTACCAGATACGCCAGCACTGCACGTGATGAAACTTCCATAATAATCATACTGGCCATATCACGAGAAGGGTGTACAGTCCTGATGAATTAAAAATCTGCCGGTGTCCACGTCGGGCACAAGTCTGCTGCCCTCTGGAATCGACGTCGATATCGGACATATAGATGAATAGACAGTCCCGAATATCCAGCATGTAAACAGTCCTGCTTTTCCAGTGAGTATCACGAGATTCACATATTAGAAGTACATACCTGTGCGCGTATCTGTTACCTGCTCTTAAGCCCCATAGCCAAAAAGCGCCAAACACGACACCTAGTGGTGCGATGGTCACTCTCCACACAATGCGCTCGGGCAGACTGGGTGCATGAATCGAAGCCATATTATCCCCACCGCAGACGGCGGTGAGGACGGCAGCGGCACGCGGATGCATATCTGAAGCAAATTGAATGGTGCCGGGAAAACGTATGGCGTAGAGTATCGGATAACCGTGCGGATGAAGAACCGGCGGGCCTCCAAACCAATTGGTTTCGAACATCGATCCCAGGAGCTACAGGAGGTCTGCGATGCGAAGGATGGATAGACCAGTACAAGCATGACCAGAGAGCACACCATGAGAAGAAACAGAACGGCGAAGAGCGAGAGGAAGGCTACTCTTGATTCGATGGAGCCGGGGCGAATGTTGTTCGCATTGCATTCGGGAACAAGTCGGCTAGTGATGTCGACAGGAGGAACAAGGAGAGCAACAGTGCGGGAAGGAAGAAGGTGACCACGGGATGAATATGCGGGCGATGCCGTGCAGGATTAAAACAGAACGAGGTAGGACTACCTCCGCGGGAAAAAGGTGTAGGGGACTTGTTGACATGGGGAGGTGCAAGTCGATGATCATCCACGAGAACGCAAAGAGCAAGACCCCATAGGCGACATCGTCCGGGTAAGGCACCTGCGGCAAATGCGAGGTGAAAGCGCCCAGCACTAGGATGTATGGTACAACGGAGTATACAGGTGGCTTGAAGAGCTTTGCAACTGGGTAGAGCATCAACGCACGCTCGCGACTGTCTGGAGACGCCAGGGCGGTCGGGTCTATGGAGCGGGACGGAGGAAAAACAAGAAAATGCGCGAGTGTCGCCAGGTATGCCATAAGCAGGATAAGGTCTATCGCATGCAATACTCTGCCCTATCCGTCAAACAGGTGATTGGCAATCAGCACATGAGCTACGGACCTTGGAGTGCAAAGTGCGTCAAATCGATGCACCAAGCGTGTCGGGAATGGTCGCTCGTTCTCATTCCGGACCCAACCTCGCCTCCAAGTCCTCCTAATGCTGAGGAGAATGACAGGATGCGTCAGAAATTCCTCCAGGACAGGGTGTCCAGATAGGAAGTCCACCACTGAGAGCAATCGTATAAGGAGCCTGTAACCGGTTTGTCTGGTGTCTGTGCTCGCACCTCTCTTTGACTCACGCCCCTGCTTTTCATAAGGGAATGACATCCATAGCACTGCTTCAACTTCCAATTCTGAGTGACATTGTGCGAGAAAGGCACTCCAGAGACCGAGGAGCCGCTGATCGAGGAGGTGCAAGTCTTGCACTTGCCGCTGCCCCGTCTGCCATTGCTCTAGCACGTCTCCACGCGGTGGCTCCCGAAACTGCGCACTGTACCGAGCATACAGTAGGACGATGAGTGAGAATGCGGTCTCATCTGCGCGCGATTTCAGTTGGACAGGACAGAGGTCCGGTCTACGCAGGATACGATCCCCTTGGCTAGGACTCGGAGGATTACCGGTTCGACCAGAGGCAAGGGTGAGCGTCGTTGGCATGCTGAGACGGAGTTCTGGTAGTGAGGAGGGCGGTGGTCTCTGTAGGCTGCACATCATGCGCGCCGTTCTCGATGTCGTTCATTGCAAGGAGTTGGCTGTGAATGGGCAGCGGATGCATTCGCGTTCACGTGGGGCGCGTCTTCCGGGCGCCTAGTGCACATCATGCACGGGCGCGATGTGCGACGGACAGCATCGCCCGCCACCCAGCGTTTGCAACTCTGCACTCGCACCCACCCACCACCATGTCAGGCGTATCTCAGCCCCTCCTTCAGACCATTGAGCCAGATGAATTGGAGCAGCCTCCCGCTGCTAACGCTCCGACAACCTCGCGACCACCTGCTGGTGCGCGCGCACCCAGCCAACAGATGGCGACCAATCCGGGGGATGCAGAGTCGGGTGGGTTGCACCAAATGAACACCATGCAGGTGGTCCATTGACGGTTGCGTTTCACGCATGACAGGCATAGCAGGTATCTTCCGCCAAGTATGCGTCATACTCCTTTGAAGGTGACTGTGCTCATGATTTGGTAGTCAGCTCACCCCGTCGCCCTCTTCGTCCTCTACCTCTTCCGAATAGCAGCCATAGCAGTATATCTTCTGTGCGGCTTCTTTACAAAAGAGTTTGTTGTCTCGGTGTGTGCGCTTTCGTCCTTGTACGGATCGGCACGTCCTCACACGCTCACAGACGGTGCTTGTCGTGGTCCTCCTTGCCATGGATTTCTGGAACTGCAGAGTACGCGACACACACATGGAGGGTAGGCATGGCACGCTGACCCTTGTGACGCAGAACGTTGCAGGGCGTATCTTGGTAGGCCTTCGATACTGGAACCAAGTCGACGAAGACGGGGAGAGCTATTGGGTATTCGAGAGTCGCGACGTGCGTACACGCATCATATATCAATGGCGTGCGCTCACAGTCATGCGAACTCTGTAGCCGTCTCGCCCCGCAAACCCCATAGACTCTAGGTGAGTCTTCATTTCGTATTCTCACTGCGAACACTGGCTGACGACGATGTTGCAGGATGTTTTGGGTAGGTGTTGCGCAGTTGCGCCCCCTGCAGTCCGCTCAATCGTACGCTATACCAGATCGCTCTATATGCTTTCCCTCTACTGTGGTTGGCACTACTGATCGTATCATTCCTAAAGTTCAATCTCTCGTACGTGTTTGCGATCTGAAGCCATTGCATTGTATTCATCTCGGTCCACAGATTCATCCCCATCGTCCTCCTCGCGTTGATCTTCAACGTGA
The DNA here is from genome assembly GCF_022376445.1 of Fomitopsis serialis. Taxonomy (NCBI): domain Eukaryota; kingdom Fungi; phylum Basidiomycota; class Agaricomycetes; order Polyporales; family Fomitopsidaceae; genus Fomitopsis; species Fomitopsis serialis. The sequence goes on along the minus strand of NW_025955376.1, from coordinate 29,662 downwards.
GCAATGCAATCGGCTTTACATATGCGTACGTTGCAACGTTCGGACACCGTGCATACAGCTGCTGATTACTCCATCAATGCAGCGACCGTGATGCCAAAGAAAGGTGGGCCAAAGCCTCTGCCTGGAGCATGGGTATGGGTGGCATCAGCGGTCAGCTTCTCGGCGGCATGGTGAAGAACAGTGTCGGACGCATATTCAAGTAGCATTCAATGTACTTACTCGAACCCTTACTCCGTACCATCATCCCCAGTCACTGCGAGCTATAATCTCTATTTTGCATTTCTTGCTCGCTTCCCGCTCTGCGGAGCGGCTAAGTGCGTGTCTACTAACAACAGGGCGGGGCCGAAGACGAAGGCGATGCAGAGATGCGAGCGAGGGAGAGCGTAAGCGTCACGGGGCGTGTGCGGCTACTGGTACAAACACGACGATGCGTAAAGTCCGGTCTGACGAAGTTAAGTAGTGAGGATGGAAGGATAAAATAATGCAGGTGGATGCCCGAGGTCCAGAATCCATGTGCAGCTATAATACAGAACGACGTGAATGACGAATGGTCCGAGTTGCAGAAGTGCAGAAGGAGATGCGGCGTGCAGGACGGATCAGGCGACGGTGAGTGAAAACGAACGGGAAGCGTGAGCGACATGCCATGGCGACGAGCTGGACCTGTGCGAGGCCGAGCTTACTTGCCCAGGCCGCCGAACCAGCCTCGTGCGTCAACACGGGAAGAAGCGATCGTGGGTGTCGACGGCGGTGGAACGCCGATGAAAGACCGACGACGGCCGTCAGCCTTGAACGACGAGACACGGGGCGTTGCCAAAGGGGGGAAAGGATACGAGGTATTTGACGTGAGTGTCATGGTGGAGGGGGTACGCGTCGTGAGAGTGGGAGAGGGGGGGAATACGAAGAGTGTCTGGGAAGGTGTTGACACTGCGGAGGTGAGTTTTGGCTTGGGAGGGTTATGTACCTTGATACGCAGGTTCGCCGGGGGAGGGTAGGTTTCCGTGCGTCGGCGCGAGCGCGACGAGGGTTGGGAGGGGGTGGGGACGGGGGCGAGTTGACAGGGATGATAGGTGACGACGGAACAGGTGGCAGGATGGCCAGGTTCGGAGGCCGGCGCATCCGGCTCTTCGACAGCGGCCGAGGCGTCAGATCGAAGCTCGGTCTGATAGCGGTCGCTGGAGGAGGTGGAAGCGTGAAACTTGACTTGTGGTAAGGGGCCGAGGGGGGCATCCGCACGGTGGGCACCTGACGCGCAGTGAGGAACCCTGACGACGGCTGCTCACCGGAATCCTTCCGCGATCGCGAGCCTTCGTCCTCCGTGGGCTCCGCGCTGGAACAGCCTGTGCCTTCACTGCTCTCGTCAAACCCACCACCCACGCCTAACAGCTCTTCTTCCTCATCCTCCTCCACGAGGTTTTCACTCAGCAGACTGCTGCCTGTCATGACGCTGGCAATAGAGCCTGCACGCTTTCGCGACACGTATCTGGGTCTTCTTGGGCATGATCCAGACGAACTCATGGAAGACATGGACGACTTGCGTGCCATCAACCGGTCTTCCATGGCCTGATCCAGCGCTCTTGCTTCGCGCATAACCTCGACGCTTTCCCTATCATCGTCGGCGTGGGATTCGTCCATTAGCAAGCGCTGACGACTCCACTCTGCCTCGGAAGGAGACTGGTCAAACGACGCCGGAGAATTCGTGCCACTCTTGACCGTGCGTTCATAGTCTAATAGCTGATAAATAAGGCTGGGTTCGCAGCATATAACGTGAGTATATGTCACACGAAATGCGAAGACAAGACACATACGACATATTAGGTCCGATAGTACTGCTTTTCTCCTTTACAAAGTCATAGGCGCCTTGCATGCCTTTCAGTGCCCAGACCTCGCAGGGCACGTTTGGGGATCGTTGCGCGGCTGCGCGCATGACCAAGGCAATGACCAAGGTTGCAGAACGCGAAACACCACATTGACAGCTACAATGAACGTGAGACAATCGATCGGTGGAATGGGCTTGTAGGTTACATACTGAATCAACACGCCGTCTCCACGTTCGAGAGCTCGATCGACAAACGTGAATGCGGCTGGGAAACCGGTATGTACAAGATCCGCCTGACCATGCGACCAGGGCAACTTGAGATAGTGCATCGCTGGTCTGCCACTCGGTACATGAGCGGGGTAGTATGTCGACTCGGAATCGCCGCTGCCCGAATTCAGGTCGGGCGTCGACATGAACGCGCGATGAGGCTTCACCGAATCGAAGATGGTGTTGACCTCTTTCGCGACATTTAGAATCGACTTGATACCGCGCTCCAAATGACCTCTCCAATCGCGAACGTTATCCTCAGAGCCAAGCCAGATGCCCGGCAAGATCTGCACTGGGCCATCGTGATACGACGCGGGATCGAGACTCTGGTCCTCCTCTCCTTTTCTCCGTAGGGAGGTAGCCGGGACGGCCGGGGGGAGGGAAACGATCGAGAGTCGTCTCTTGGGTTCCAGGCCTTGGCTGTCTGTGGAGAGGAGGGAGTTGGTCGAGGACTGGGCGGAGGGGAGGGTGAGGGACAGCTTCTTCATGTTCCGGGACGTCCGTGGCTTGCTGGGGTTAGGAAAGGTAAACGAGTCAGAGTCAGAAGTTGCAGAGGAAAGTCCAGAGGCAGAGGCAGAGCTCTCGCTCTGTACGAGCGCTATGTCGGAGGTAAGAGCTGGGGTGTCAATGCGAAGGGAAGTCGGGGGGCCTCTCTTCCGCTGCGTGGCGGAGGGAAGGGACCGCAGGGAGGATGGCGGACGAGGGGTCGCTGAGTCCATGCTTTTGAGTTGGCTCGACACGCCGGCGTGTGCGGTAGCGCTGCAAGGTGAAGGAGAAGATCACACGGAAAGGTGTGAGGAGGGCAATGACGCCGGGCGAAGAAAACAAAGATAAAGAGAAGAAAAAGGGAAGATCCCCAGCAGAGCGTTAGACGGACGGGGAGGAAAAATGGAGAAGAGTCGTGGAGGGCGGCATTCAGGCGAGGCGAGGCATAAGTAGGAGTTGAACTGTGAGAGTCGGCCCCGTATTTGTGCGCCCCACGTGGCGCCTATGGTATCCAAACACCCCCGCGTCGCAGCGCCTGCGTAGCGCCCAGCCACCCGCTTTGGGCTCGCGCGCATTGTCGCGCCGTGCACTGCTTGTCGCCACGCCAGCCTCCTCCGCGGCCCATACGCTCCGCCCGCCCCCTGCCCGTCCATGTTCCCGATCTCGCCTGCAAACGCGCATCTCCCGCACAGCCGCCTGAGCCTCAACTGCGCTTGCTTGCACGGTGCGCCCACATGGCAACCGTGTCCGAGCGTCTCGACATGTCGATCTCAAACACATCTGCCTGACGCCTCGATCCGGCGCACCGGTGAAAAGTGTTCAATTGAGCGCATCGGGAGCGCATACGGCGCATTTCAACAACCATCCACATCTACACTCTTGCTACGGTGTCCCGCAGTCTCCCCCGGGGTGGCCCGTTGCCTGTAGCCCCTTCTGCAGCCACTCGCGAGCATCCTCGGGTCCAGATGATGTTCTTGCTACGCCCGTATCTTTCGGAGTGTTTGCGTTTGCCTAGCTCTATCAGGGACTTGGCACTCTGGGATCATCGTGGTTGCCCTTCTCAATTTTAGAACAAGTGTGGTATGTTGCTATTCTGCGTCACGTCGACAGAAAGCGTTGGACACCACCGTGGCTGCGACTTGACTGCGGGCAATCATCGGCTTGTCGGTCTACTGTACATTTGCGCGCGAGGCTCAGGCTGGATTGACTCTCGGCTCGCCGGCTCGCAACCCGCTTTTCAAGTACTGGGCCAAGCCAGCTGACCCGTCCATCGCCATTCCCAGCCTTCAGGCCTTCAGGTACCAAAAGCGAGCTAACTCGAGGACGTCTCCACATAATCTTGGTAAGCATGGCGTTGACAACCAGGCTGACTAAATCCTTTGCTGTCAAAGCATGCAGGCCATGGATGACCTGCATCGCTTGTCACAGTTGTCAAGAGCCCGTGTCTCGCGCGTGGGTTCATATAGGCATGATGAAAGCAATTAGGGTCGATGATTCACCGAGAGGAAGTACTGTGCGTTCGCATACGCACCATGTCCGAGTCGCTTGTTTCATCTGCGACACTGTCTCGGTCAGGGTTCGCGGGTGCACATGTTTCTAGCATAGTGGCAGATGGGCCATTGTCCGACACCGCGTAGTAGTGGAACTGCGTTCCCATTAGCACCGCTAGACCATGCACAACATGATATCCAGCACAGCGACCAGTGGACCAGTCCTATGTAATAGATCAGCATACGCGTCATGCATGTGTCTCGATTTCGCTTACTCTACTCACAATAGCTCACGGTGTACTTCAGCAACTACATTACCTGCCGCGTCTCTAGACCCCCTACTTGCTTTTCGAGAACTACATACTTATCGCACTCGCGGAATAAGCTCTGACATGGACACGACGGCGAAACCGTATGGGCCCGAAGATGCAGAGTCCGGACCTGTTTGAGCGTCTTCCGCGGCCAAAATCCCGACCCCAACGACTGGGATCGTGCGATTCCTGCTTTCGAGGTTGTGATGCCCAACCACCTCCAGTGGGCCTACTTAACGGCGTTCCTCGTCACATTCTTCTCTCTCATCGCTGTCTCTAAGATCATTAACGGGAAGCTCAAGGAGGCCGGTTACGACATTTCACGCCTTATCCTCGTCGGCCTACCACCTAGAGAGGACACGATGTCGGCACAAGATGGCTCGTCTAGCTCTCCGTCTGCACCAGCAGGGCTCTTGGAAGGGAATGCCACGCAGTTGCTTGCGCTCGGCATGGCCGTGGTGACGAGTTTCTTAATCTACCGAAAGTTCGGTGCAGCTCAAAGTGAGTGCCACGCAGTTGGTCCTGCTGCTTCCAGCGTGACGGTTGCGACTCGCAGAGAAGACGCCTGTACTTGATCCAGCGAAATGGCAGGAGTTCCCGCTGAAGGAGAAGGTACAAATCTCTCCGAACACTGCGATGTGAGTGTTGGTTGTGCGACGTGGCATGCGCTGCGACTGAGGTTCATGTAGCTACCGTTTCGCCCTTCCCCATCCCGATGATGTCCTTGGGCTGCCCATTGGCCAGCACATCTCAGTCTCGGCTGAAATCAACGGGAAGGACATCATGCGTAGCTACACGCCGACGAGCAGTGATGACGACCGGGGACACTTCGACCTGCTCATCAAGGTGCGTTCTCAAACCGCCGCCCGCCGCCTTACTAACGCCCCGCTGCAGTCGTACGAGAAGGGCAACATCTCGCGCTACGTCTCCCTCCTCAAAATCGGCGACAAGGTCCGCGTGAAGGGCCCCAAGGGCCAGTTCACCTACAAGCCCTCGCAATGGCGCGTCCTGGGCATGATCGCGGGCGGCACGGGTATCACGCCCATGCTGCAGGTCATCCGCGCAGCGCTCAAGAACCCGAGCGACCACACCGCGCTCAACCTCATCTACGCGAACGTGAACTTCGAGGACATCCTGCTCAAGAAGGAGCTGGACGAGCTCGCCGCGCTGCACCCGCACCGCTTCAAGGTGTGCTACGTGCTCAACAACCCGCCCGAGGGATGGACGGGCGGCGTCGGCTTCGTGTCGAAGGACCAGGTCGAGAACTGGATGCCGGCGCCGAACCCGCATAACGATATCAAGATTATGATGTGCGGTACGTGGATTGGCATTGACCGGCGCGGCATGGTTCTCAATTTGTTTTGCAGGGCCGCCACCGATGATGACTGCTATGAAGTAAGTTGCACTACTTGGACCCATCGTTCCTTGACTGATCGTCTGTAGAAAACACCTCGCAGAACTCACCTACCCGGCTCCCCGGACCGTTAGCAAGCTCGATGACCAGGTGAGTGACTCTTTACAGGGCTACGGCACACGTACCAAACCACGGGCAGGTCTTCATTTTCTAGGGTTTCTGTCTGGCGTGTTCGGTGGCGTCTGGATGTTCTTGGATTGTAGAAGTTCTCTGGTATGCTGGTACACATCATTACTAATGCACAAAACCCGCTGTTGTCCCCGATGCTCCTGTGCGTGTTGTGCGTGAGAGGACACAGCCTTCCCGTGGCAGTCGCAATGCTGCCGTATACCAGCAGTCTAGGCATGGCTGGTGTCGACACAACAATTGCCATAATGCAACACGGCGGCTCCTTTGCGACGTAGACGTTCTGTCACGCGTTATTGAGTTGATACCATCGTGTAACTTAGCGTCAGGTGGTACACGAGGCATGTACACGGGCGTTTCCAGTCCTTGAGGCTGTATATCATCCGCTCTACCGTGTCGGTGGTTACAACCAACGGACAGCACATTGCGTTGACGCTGTAACGTAAGCTTGTTGTTTTCCCAGTCTCATAGGAAGCTGATAATGTGAACCACTTTTGTTTCCGGCGTCCGGCGCCAGCCAGCGTGTGCATACTTGGCCCCCATATTGTCACCGGCCGGTATACGGTTCGACACATGTCGTTCGACAAGTTCCATCCATCATTCCAGCCGGATTCAGACACGGACGTTGTGCTTTGTTCCAGGGACGGGGTATCGTTCTGCGTCCGCTCCCAGACCTTGAAGTCGACATCAGGATGGTTCAACAAGTTGTTGACGGATCCCAAGGATATGCCGAGACCCTCCCCAAACGAGCCCGTCCGCATCCCGGAAGAAGCTACCGTAGTCGCGGGGCTGCTGAAGACTGCGTTCTCGATCGAGATGCCTCCCCTTGATGCCACCGAGCTGTTGCTAGACATCCTGCGTGCGGCGGAGTACTACGAGATGCCCTCTGCGATCATGCTCATTCGCGCCTGCCTCACCTCCGAAGTATCGAAAGTCTCCCCGATCCGCGTCTATGCCATCGCCTGCGAACGTGGCTGGAAGAGGGAAGCAGAGTGGGCACTGTCCAAGACGATACGTCTGGACCTCTGCTCGCCTGATGTCGCTGCGGAGCTCGTCAAACTCGACGGGTCTGCGATCATGAAGCTCTTCGTTTTGCAGCGCAGGCGGAGAGATGCGCTGCGGGAGAAACTCGATGATGCCGACGTCTACGACAAGGGGAATGAAGTTCCGCAGATGTGTCCAAAGTGCTGCAAGAACATCGGACGCAATCCCTGGCTGACGCTCAAGGCCTGGTGGCTGTCGCGGGCAGAGCATGTCCCAGTCAGTGTCGACGACATCGAGAGTCCTGACGTCCAAGTCGCTGCGGAGGCGAGTTGCCAGCATTGTCACGAGAAGCTGTATGACGCCACGCACACCAAAACCAATCTCCGCGCTATGGTGAACTCCCTACCAAACACACTCAAGGTGAGTGCGCCGTAAGTATCGTCGACGGATAATCTGCTGACTTGCGAGCGATCAATGGTACGCTTGGACCCAGGACGATGATTGGCACTAATAGATCGCTGATCACAGGACGATGCTGCTGGGCAGATGTATTCAATATGTTGGGCAACTCGACGAGTCTCTCATGTGCTCCTTCGTTGCGGGTGTCAGTTTGAAGGTTGCCAGCATTCTTCGTGTCGCTTCGCATGAAGTGACAGTTCTCAAGCGGCGGCGATTGACCATACAGATGGTCACCTGCACGACTTTTGATAGTCTCTCGACTGGACTCCATCCATCGATAGCAGACTTGGGACTGGTTCTGCCAGCGTGGCACTGGCGTTGACCGTCAGTACTCCGGTTCTTGCGGGCAGGAATCATCGACGTGTACGACCAAGGTGATTCACAGTAAATGCGCTGCATGTATTGGCTCTCACGATCAACCGATTAGCTATAATGTGTGGTTCAGTGGCACACCTGGCGGGACCTGTACTTACGCTATCCGTCGTTTCAAGCGCCAACATGACCTAGACCACCACGTTGCAGGGGCATGGCTGTGAAGACCTATTCTATCATTTCATCTCGCTGCAGGTGCCGTGATACTTAAGGCAAGGATGCTCGTAAACGCAACATCCCCCTTGCGGACCCGAGTCCGTTGTCCCGCGACGGCCGAAGATCGATTGACTTCCACACTCCAGGTCCTGTCAGTGAGTGCATGTTGTACTCAAGTCTTCTGCTACCTACGTAGACCATCTAACATTGATCATTTGGTCCAGATCGTTGGCCCGCTGTAATGGAAGCATCAGACACGAGTGCGTCAGTGAAAGTTGAGGAAGATACAACTTCACCTACCTACCATCCGGTGTACCCGGTGTCGCCTGATACGGACATCACTCTACGTGCGAGCGATGGAACGCTGTTCGCCGTGCCATCGTTGCTCCTCAGGCTGACATGGGGCTTCTTCAAGACGATGTTTACTCTACCCAAGGAGCCTCCATCTCCGAATGAACCGGAGCCCATCTCCATGCAAGAGACCCCAGAAGTCATCGCCGAGCTGTTCAATATATCGTTCCGGCTTGGAATGCCTCCACTCGACTCAATCGACGCCCTCGAAACGTTATTGCGCGCTGCAGAAAAGTATGAAGTGGCATCCGCAGTGGTCATGATACGATCCACGCTCACGTCTCCTGTTCTTGAGGCATCTCCGATCCGCATCTACGGGATTGCGTACGAACATGGCTGGTACAAGGAGGCGACATGGGCTTCCTCCAAAACCCTGACGCTCGACTTATGTTCACCCGAAGCGGTGTCGGATCTCTCGCGCATAGACGGTGCTGCTATCATGAAGCTTATGACTCTGCACCGCAAGAGAAGAGACCTCTTCCGGGTGTGCCTCGACGATGGTGACCTCTTCCCCTATGCGACCACCACGCAGGTAGTATGCCATTCTTGCGATGAAGACGTCGACAACAGCCCATGGCAGGTCATGAAATACACCCTCATCTCGCAGTTGGAACGCGAGGGCATTTCCATGGATTATCTAGACGGTACAATCCTTGAAGCCATTGTTGATGCGAAGTGTTCGCGCTGCAAGCGGAAGATATACAACCCAGTGATGGTGAGGAAGGGTTTGAGGGATGCCATTAAAGGGCTACCGGACAAGGTCGAGGTGAGCGGTCACGATATTCTATGCAAGGTGTGTAAGTCTTACCTTGTTTTGTAGTTCCCGCAACAAGAAGTGGTGGGGGCATAGCGAACGTGACTGGATCCGTGACGGTGGTGGCTCCATCCGTATCTGGCTTGGTACCACAGGGTGGTGGGCTTTGGGCGGTGTGTCTCGGTTTAGGTGGGGAAGATCTTCCAGGGGTCGGTGCCAACGAGTGGTTCTAGTCGAAACCGTGACCTGCGCAGTGCGAGATGACAATGCGCAGGTTTGGAGGCTCCATACGAGTTCTGGGCCGTGGCTGTCTTCGCGTAGGATTGTGCTACTTACGAAGAGTATCACGACGGACACGTGGATGACCCTTTCCGTTTGTTGCATCATGAAGACGACATACGAAGCGCGCCCGCGCAAGCGTCTTTTCTGTCATACATGCTGGCCGAAGTCACGGTCGCGCTGACTGAATGACCACCGGTACCCCTAGGCCTGCTCAGACATGCGATTGCACAACCTATCTTCTCCGATGTATCTTCCATCTGATCCACCCTGGTCTGCGGTATATAAGCCTGTAGCAACATGCCTCTCCTCACCAACCGCCATTAGCCCGCAAGCTCGACATCACCTTCGCCCTCCCAGTCTTTGCCCGTACCATGTCTAAGGTTTGGCGAACAAGTATTGATAGGTTCTCCCAGTTACTGAGGAGGCGTCGCCATCAGCCCGCCGTCCTCTATGTCTTCGGCTTGTCCGTATGGTCAGCCGCCCCCGAGCTTGCTGTGTAAGTGCAGGACCGCCGCAGCGGCCGAGGTGATCGACGCGCTCTGACCTTTCCCCCCTTTGTCAGTGAGGAGCTCGAGTACCCCGAGGGTGCTGTAGAGAAGAAAATCGTGAACCTCGTCGAAGGAGAGAACTTTACGCCCGAGTTCCTCGCAGTCGTAAGTTCTCATCTACCCCTTGCCCCGGGTATCACGGTGTGCTCATACCATTCATAGAACCCGAAGGCCACTCTGCCTACCTTGCAAGCGGATGGCGAGGTCTTCACAGATACCGCGTCCGTCACGCATTGGCTCGTGAAGCACGCATCGAAGAAGGTCACAACAGGCACCGCCTTCATCACCAAGATTCACGAGGACAAATACGACCCTAACTTCCCCTTGCTGCTTGTCGTGAGTAGGCCAACACTGCTGTCATGCCAATCCAAACTTATCCAAGGATGTCAGCGTAATGATGATGAATTGAAAGCGGCAGCGGACGGCTTCCCAAAGCTCTTCGTACAGAACCGTAAGTCAGATGCTACCGCCCTCCCCGGACCCGAGCCCTGAACTCTACGTCACAGGCCAGAACGCGCTCGAGAAGCACTCCAAGACCGAGAAGGCCGCGCCGTTCAAGCAGTTCTACGAAGAGAAGATCGCCGGCAACGGTGGCGTCCTTGCCATCTACAAGGGCGAGGCGTCCCCCGATGACTTCTACAAGCAATCCGAGACTCACTGGAAGACAATCTCCGACTTCATCCTGAACGAGCTGCCCGCTACCCTTCCCGAAAGCGGCTTCTTGGGAGGTGCCACGCCGGGAGAGGACGACTTCCACCTGGGTGCTTGGCTTGCACGCCTGGTGCATGTTAACGGCGGCAAGAACGACAAGGAGGGTATCAAGGCTCTTGAGAAGGAGACGAAGCAGCCTATCCCACCGAAGGTTGTTGCATACTGGGGTGCATGGACGGAGAGGCCCAGCTGGAACAAGGTTTACGTAGATGGCCTGCACTAAAGGATCCATACCAAGTCGTAGTTCGTATTGCTGAACACTCTTGATAGCTTGTGACGTGTGCTCCCTTGTATTGTATTGATCTTGCATACCTATTACCGGTTCGTAATCTGACGAAGCTATAAGCGACGTGTGCGTGCTGCTTGTCGGTCGCAGGACCAAGGGTCCATGAGTAGAACCTTATTGGCTGTGACGTCGGTGAGAGACTCGTTGGACTTCAGGATGTCAGATGCTAAACCTGCAGACCTCGTGCGACGTTATCAAGAACATGGGCGACATCGTTTAACGAGATCAGAGCTCCGCCGACGTGGCTTCGCTCAGATGCGAACTCGAGCCCTCAAGCATCTCTTGTCTGCATTCGTCCAAACTGCCATGCGAAGTTAGATCCGCAGACAAGCGATGAGCATGGTCGCTTACATGCGCTTTATCTCCGCTGCTGCATCCATGCCCAGTACGTACTCGGCTTCGGTCGGTTCTCTGGAGGCGTGCCGCACAAGCTGGATTGCGGAGTCGTAGTAATGCAATGGCGTCAGCCCGTCTTCGTCTCGCGGGAGAAGGGGTAGGATGAACCGGAAGTGGTGCAGCATGCGTGCGTGTGGTCGTAATGCGGGATGTCGTGGTATAATTAGGTGTGCAAGCGCGTCTGTGGTTGGACCCGCGTCAGAAGCGAGAGAACGTCGTATCGTGGACCTGACCTGTCTCTCGTACGGTATCAAGGAGAGCGCTCCGAAACCGTACACCTGCGTATCTTGTGCCTGTGAGAGAGGCACAAATTGAGACGAGTGAAGTAGGGCTGACGACGGGATGCGCACCTGGGTTCCCCAGCCCTCATGCGCTCCATCCTTAGGTTGTGACTCGTAAGTTATGAGACAAGCGCGGGTATATTCTTGTTGTATGAAGCGGTGTACGCGCTGTGCTATAGTTCAGCTCTGAGTCATGCTGCAAGCAGAGGTAGCTTACCTCAGGGAGTTCAGGGCGGCCTAGAGTGCGGTAGGTCTTCGAGATACGTTGCAACCGCCTGTGAACCGCTATCCTGCGCTTCAAGCAGTATACTACAGACACCAATGCCTGCATGGCTTTAGTCATTACTCCACTTCTGACCGTCGTAGGAGGCACATACTACGGCAACATACGCAGCACCTATGACCACAGCATTGAAGTTCTGCGTCCATGTCCGTCGGTGGTCTGTCCTGACGGCCTGGGACAGGAGCAAAGCACAGGAGACCGCCGCGAAGAAGATTGTCAAGAGCAGTACGACGGCATAGAGAAAAAAAGAGACTGCTGAAGTCCCCCGAGACTTTGAGAACATTCACTTGACGAACATCCACTTGGTTGACAGAGGTAGCCGCTTCGACGACGCACGACGCGGGCGTTTTACTTGTGGCACCAGGCCAAACGTCGGTGGCTGAGTCGATCACATGCGGCTGCCAACCCGATCACTGCAGACAGCACTTCTCCGAGCGCCGGCACTGTAGCTATAGATTGGTAGTCGCAAATTCTGACTGGCAGTCGTGTGCTTGACCAAGCAAACCTCAGTTCGAGGAAATACAAAGGGGGGCCACAACTTCTAGTTCTGCCGACGAGGACCGGAAACAGGGAACTACTAGTACGAATACACCAAACACCTCCAAGCGCGACACCCTCATATGCAGAGGCTACACTTGCACGTTTTGACTAATATCATTGATGTGAAGGTCAGACGACGTGCGTATGATCAAGAGAGGACAGAGCACTGACGCAAAATTGCCTATCACGTTGCCTTGCGGGAAGTATTCGCACACGTAGTAGTGAGCCTTCTGCAAACACCGAACATTGAGCGCGACAAATCAAGGATATGCCTTGAAGGAACGGCGGACTTACTCCGAAGCTCGCTGCGAAGATGCCATCGCAGTCTTGCAGCGCGCAGCCTACTTGCGTTGAAGCCTTCCAGACCACTTGGGTGAAGTGCGAGGCCTCAGGACTGATCGCGCTAAATTGAGCTATTAGGGAGGAACAGACATGTCAGTAACAGGGTGACGAAGCATGACACCACGATGCACTCACAGGCTTCGTCGGTCCAGGACTTGATTGCTTGATCAATACCATAGCTGTCGCCTGTCCCGGCAGCCAAATTTTCTGTGGACGGCAATCAGCCAGGTTAAGGACAGTTCATGATCCTCTTCTTACGCACCTCCATAAGGGCCCAGCGTACCACCCGAATGCTGGAAGACGCAGCCGTTGGCCCATTGCTGAGCAGCCACTGCAAGGGTATCGTTCCATGTCAAGGCCGCGGCACCATGCTGAGAGCGGGCAGTGTTGTGATCGTCCAAGTACTTGTCGATGTCGCTCTGGGACGTGCCACTGGATGATCCCGACGAGGGCGATGCGGAAGCAGTAGGAGCCGCCTCAGACGAGGACGATGCGGAAGCAGTAGGGGCCGCCTCAGTAGTCGACGACTCGGAAGTGGTGGTGGAAGGTGGAGGCGGAGCCTCGCTCGTAGTCGGTGCAGGTTCTTCGGAAGTGGTAGCCGGGGCGGGGCTAGGATCTTGCTGTGCCTCAGGCGTGACGGCAGGAGACGGCGCTGGGGAAGGCGCTGGGGAGAACTCAACGAAAGGCTGAACAAAGGCGGAAGGTGTAGAAGAGGCGGAGTCCTGGGTGCTGCTGCTTGGAACAGGCTGCGTCATACTTACGATGGTCGAGTTCCCCGAGCTACATCGTTCGAGAGAAAGGCGCGGAGTACGGAGAAAGTCAATCAGTCTATGTGAGCGAGTATCAACTTGTCGGGACATACGATGTAGGCCTCACTCGACACGACTGCCGCTTTACGTTCCCCACATATCTAGGCGTCAAATCATATCCATCCTCACGCTTCTTCGAAAACGACCTCTTGTGGTAGCGATGCCCATGGGTGAGTCCGGCGAGTCCTTCAGGGACTAGTGCGAGAACCACTGCGAGGGTCAGAAATACGAGCAACACGCGGTTCATTTCCGGTCAGGAGGGCGCGTCGCGGTGCAAAATGAATGTGAAGGCGAACGAAAGGGCTGGTTAAGGAGCGAGAGCGAGACAAACGACAAGGAAGAGCCACCAGGACCGAGGAGAGAATGAGGAATCTCAAAACTTGGGAGAAAGGCAGACACCGAGCAAACGGTTTGACTTAAGTATCAATCGAGGACCGACGCTTGCTCGGGAGTGAAGTCCAGCGTCGCCAGGGGAATCGATTGATCGTCTCCTCGGTTGTCAAGCACCCTCGTGCATCGCGTGTATCGCATCTCGAGATGGCTCGTGTGGCAGGCATCGAGCAGGACATCGTAGGCAACAAGCAAGATGGCAAGATGAGCGATGTTGAATACAGCTGTGAGAGCGCCGCATGCAGCATCGAGTTGCTATTTGTTGATGGGATCCGGAACGCATTCTCGATACGAATGCGACGCGACAACCGGTTACTTACCGTGGGCGAACGCGGTCGTACCTGGTAGTAACCTTGCGGTCCTTGCCGCAGCTTGTCGCTCGCATCGCGTTCTCGAATCAGGTGCACAACTGGCGCATGTGGCTGAATCAGTCCTGCGTGATCGACGCCACGCGCTGAGCGCTCCTGGGACCTGCATGCCTGTATACCTGACTTGCAACTTCAAGCAGTCTCGCGGCTCGATACGCACGCTTCTGCGAAATTACAGTCATGGCTGCGGAACATCCCCCATTCTACATATTAGTCTCCCACAACAATCCTTTGGCTACCACCTCAACGACGCTCAGTCACCCGGTCATTGAATACCATTACGCCGACGACTCGCCACACTCTCTTCTCCCTCAATACCCGGGGAACGCATTCTTGTCATAGACCATGATCCAAACAGGAACACCCTCCAACGGCGAAGAGCCTATCCTCCGACATCTCCGTGACGAATGTCAAAGTCAGTGGAGCCGCCGGCGCGGGCGGACTTGATGAAGAACACAATATGTACATCCTCGAAACGACGACTATGCCTGAAGAGATGTGAGTCTTACTATTCTCCTGTTTGGCGTGCTTTGTGGTGATTTCACTTTTCTTCTGTGAAAACAGAGTAGCCGACGAGGATCTCCAGGCCCCTCATACTCTTTTGGCACGATTTAAACAACGGTGCGTGCAATGTCATCTTGCCCTCTTACAAGACCTTGTCCAACGCGGTCCTAGGAATGCTGTTATCAGGCAGGTTCTAGACTATCCTGAGATGGCGAGGAGAGAACAGCAGATTGCTACGTCATGTCCCGCGGCTGATTTACCCTCTCAATCTTAGACAAGGGCATATGGCACGGCTTGATCTCAGGCGACGATCCACCGTGCTTGCTGTGGGGACTTAGTGTGATATGTCTATGAAAACGTTAGGGCATGATGAGTACCTGCTCATGAATATGCTGCAGCTTCGTACGGCAGTAGGCATTCTACGCCATCCTCGCGCAGTCATCTGTCGGAGGCGCTTCACTGTGGCATACCTATCCATATAGAAGATTGAAGGCGAAGTTCTCATTCTCCGACTTGTCTCCCGGTGGGCTTCAAGTAATCCTATGACCAAAGAACCAGCAGTTGGATACGGCATCGATCGTGTTCGCAAGGCGCCTTGCCTGAATGAAATGTAAGTCGATGAACTCTATCCTTGCTCTGCCAAAGTCGGTGGCATGTTTTCTCACTGACCATGCCACGCAGTGTTCTTGTGGAACTTCCCGTATACATATATGCCCTGCTGGACGCCGGGCAGGACGCCACAGTTCTGTCGCCCGGTCTTATCTATGTAAGTATCCACGTTTCGTTCGTCAGTCCCCTGACGTTTCCTCGTCTGTCGCTCTCGCAAGACGGGTCCATCCTGGGCAATATGGACATCTGCATGTATAACATTGCGTCCAACATCGATGAGACGCGTCTCAAGAGCCATCTGGCCTCCATCTTGCATAGTCCACGGTACTCGCCCCACCCCGTTCATCCGATCAATTTTGCTGTTCGTCTGTCTGGTCAGCGTACAGATGGGAGGAAGAACGGTATCATGACCCTGCCGACGGCTGCAATCGGGGAACAGTTCCTTTGCGATTACGGTGGCAAGCCCGCGCATTATCGCTTGATCCTCGGTACTTCCATCGTTTTCAAGCAGAGCAGCCGGCGTCCACGAGGGTACCAGCTCAGGGCTTTACAGCCCAGGCCTTTTGTCGACCCGAGATTCATACAAGAGAGGCGCAACAGGGACTCTACGACGCCGTCAGTGGGCGTCGCTGCGTTGCAGTTTGGACATTTCTGTCGGGACGACGTCTTCTCGATCGAGCTGGAGAAGCTCGCCGACCCTGTAGCTGAACTCATTTACGACGAGTGGCGGAGACAATTCATTGTCAATTGGTATGAGAAGACATGTATTCGGTACGTGGTCATTCACGCCGCGTCGGTGTATTGGGTCGGGGCTGGGCAGGACACCGATGGCCCTGTCATATCCCTCGGCCTTAACCATCCCCCTTCGTATCAAATCGATGACGACGAAGGCTATCTGGCTTCGTTGATGAACGCATTGACCTTCCAAGGGAGGAACGTACCTGAAGCGCCGCGAAAACACGGTCGAATGTCCGCATTTGACGCAGACCATGAACCCCTGGCACCGTACACGTCTCTCGCTTTGCGCATTCGATGCATGTCATCCCAGGACCTGGAGAACTTCAAGGTGCTTGGTCGTCTCGCCCAGGCCCAGATCGACGAAACACTGTATTCCGCCATCCCGCGAGCTCTCTTTGTGGAAGACAAACGTCAAGCGTACGATGGATTTATCTTCGGCAAGCCTTGGCTTATAGCCTTCCAGGTGGATGCCCTCGTCAGGGCATCCCTTGTTGAGCTCGAAGAGGTGCAACGCGAGTTGCGGCCCCAAATCGAGCTGATGCTCAAACGACATGGATCAGGCCTGACGAGTGCCTTTCTGCGTGACTTTCGTACGCAGGTCAAGGTAGCCGTGTCGGTAGAGGATGGAGGGGACAACTCGTTGCGACACATATGGGGGGTCACCCTCCGCGAGTTCCTGCAGAGGCCCCCTACGCTCCGGCTTCTGACGACCGACAACGAGGATCTTTTCCCTTGCCTCCACGTCATCGTGACGCCGACCAGAGTCCTTCTCGAAGGACCGTATCCGGAACAGTCTAACAGGGTGATACGTCAATACAAGGCGTTTCAAGACTCTTTCATCCGAGTCAGTTTCCTCGACGAAACCAGACTCGCATATCGCTTCGACCGTGACGTGGACACTAGCAGCCTCATGGATAGGCGGGTCAAAGACTTCCTAGTGAATGGCTTGCCCATTGCTGGCCGAACGTTCCAGTTCCTCGCGTACTCCCAATCTGGTTTGAAGGAGCATGCTGTTTGGTTTATGAAGCCCTTCCGAGCCGCTGGCCGCCGCGTCACTGCCGATAGCATCATACAAAGCTTGGGCTCTTTTCGTAACCTTCCATACGACTCCCAGCTCATGCGTTGTCCGGCACGTTATGCCGCGCGCATCTCCCAAGCCTTCACCGCGACCGACTCCGCGTTGTCTGTGCAGACAGAGGACATGTCAATTCTTCCCGATGTCGTCACCGTGGATCGCAAATATTGCTTCACAGATGGAGTCGGTACCCTGTCGCCCGACCTCGCTAGAGCAATATGGGCTAGATTGCGAGCAAAGGGACGACGTGTCGGACGTGCAAGCACATACCCGCGTTTATACCAGATACGCTTGGGGGCTCCAAGGGCATGCTGAGTGTCGATTACAACCTCACGGGGCTCACCGTCGGATTGCGTCCCTCGATGATCAAATTCGACGCACCACATTCCCTCTCCATCGAGATCGCACGAGCATTCGATCGGCCTACCAAGTACTATCTCAATCGACCTTTGATCATGCTGCTTGACGGTCTCGGGGTGCCGCATCAAGTATTCCTAGACCTTCAGGACGACGCCGTTCGCGGTGTGCAGCGAGCCACAGAGTCCCTCGACAAGGCCGCAACCTTACTAGAGGCTCATGGCTTAGGCGCATCGTACAGACTTTCATCGACGATGCGCAGCCTGCATCGGCTTGGTGTCGGGCCTTCCACTGAAGACATCTCTTGGCAGCGAATAATGAATTTCGCTGTCAATCATGTCCTCAGGGAACTCAAACACCACGCTCGTATCCCTGTTCCGAACGGGTGGACTCTGGTTGGGGTCGCGGACATACATGGCTACCTGGAGGAGGACGAGATTTTCGCCTGCATCGATTCACCAGACGAAGAAGGCTTGATCTATCTCGAGGGGCGCATCCTCATATCACGCTCACCGTCCATTCATCCGGGCGACATACAGATTGTACATGCGATAGGCAGACCTCCGATGGGCTCACCGTTCGAGCGCGAACCGCTGAGAAATGGCGTCGTGTTTGCTACGAAAGGTACGCATAAGATTCCAAAGATGACTTGACGACTAACACCTTTCCGCAGGACGTCGGCCTGTCTCTAGTTGTCTTGGTGGTGGTGATCTTGATGGAGACATCTACAACCTCACCCCGATGACCGAACTTCATCCGCCAGAGACCTATGAGCCAGCAGCATACGCGCCAGCTATCAGGAAAGTGCTTGAGCGCGAAAGTACCATGGTGGATGTCGCGGACTTCGTAACAGACTATATCAGTAGCGATGTAAGCCATGTTTTTAAGCTCTTATAGCGCCCTGCTGACTGCAACGAATCACGGACAGACTCTTGGTATCATCGCAACGAACTGGTTGATCGTCGCAGACCAGAGTTCAGAAGGGATATTTGACGAGGATTGCCTCGCGCTTTCTGACTTGCACAGCATCGCGGTCGATTATCCGAAGACAGGAAACCCTGTACCACTGGATGCCATTCCGCCACCCAAGGACAAGCGGAAACCTGACTGGCATGCGCCAGAGACGCATACAAACAACAGGATACGCTATTACGAAAGCTAGAGAGCGATTGGCAAGCTGTTCCGCGCCATCCAGCTTCCCGCTCTGAGAGCTTTGACGACTCCTCAGCCTCGTCATATGGAGGACATGCACGATCATAACCCGCTAGGAATCACCTTCGACTTCCGCCGCAGTCTCTCCACAGAACAAGCGATAGTTCGTCGTGTCAAGGAGTTCATTTCACTATCGCAGAGGAGCGTTCCCGACGATCTTATCGTATACATGGGGCACCTCCTCGCTTCGTACGCATCTCACCTCCGCAGTATCTGCGCGCTGAGTAGCATCTCAGTCTACTCCGGCTCCGCGATACTCACCGAGGAGGAAGCGTTAATCGGCACGATCGCAGAAAAGACGTCTCAACCACGACGACGTACAGACGCCATGTCTCGCTTACGGGACCTCACGGAGAGGCTAGTCAAAGTTTTACGGGCAGACATATCTGGGGACGACGGAACGCTGCCTCGAGAGTCGCTGAAACGTGCATGGGTCGCGTACAGAGTCGGGCTAGTGAGGGCCGACTATTTTGGAGCGAAGAGTTTCGCGTGGGTTGCGTTGGGCGAGATTTTTGACGCAATCAGGGATATCGACGAGGAGGATCGCTCGCTCCTTCGCCGCAACCTGGCCTGAAGTCGACTACGCAAAGTTAACTGGGTCAGTGACTTGCAAACTGTCATTGGAGCTTGGTCGCTGAACCAAGCTGGCACATAGGATGCTCACGCAGAAGTGCTGTTCTACGACAAGAGGGTTACAGTAATCACGGTCAATAATATTGCTTAGATACATATCAATGCGAGAGTGAAGAGGTTGTGCGTGTCACCGTCTCCTGTTCTTACTACCGCGCTGCTTTACACCGGATGATGATGACGTCTGCTTCGCCGTACCGGTGCTGGCCGAGGACTCTTCCTGTGCTGAGCTCATCAAGGCAGACAACCTGGCAAGTTGTGAGATGTGAGATGCGTGGCAGAGGAAGGCGATGATGGGTGACTGACCCGCCGCTCAGATCACCGCTCTGGAGTGAGCTCTGTAGGGCTCCGATTCTCGCCTGGCGTTTGTTGAAGTCTTGAAGGGAATCGGGGTCCATAGTCTTCTACAGAGGTATCAGACATACGAGGCTACTGAATGGAGGTTTACTGTGTTCATACCATGATATACGGCATCGCTAGCATCATACCGCCCATGACGAGCATCATCAACATCATGGGGCTTTGGAACATTCCCATGAGGTTGAATGACTGCTGAGGCGTGAAATAGTCATTCTTCGTCCGCGGAGTGAGGAGTATCGGATACGGGAGAGTGATGGATGACGGCGGAGATAGAGGAGTCCCCGCAATGTAGGGCCGTATTTCTGGCAGTGATTCTGTCTCGAAGACATCCACTCGGAGCTGGCGCGTCTTATGAGTCAAGTCATGAATGTTGCGTAGTTCTAGATTACGCACTTTGTCGAAGTGAAAGTCGTGAGAGATTACAGTGAGGATGTATGTTCCCGGGGAAACATCCGGACTAGAGGAGGTTCCCAACGTTAATACCGGAAGC
The DNA here is from genome assembly GCF_022376445.1 of Fomitopsis serialis. Taxonomy (NCBI): domain Eukaryota; kingdom Fungi; phylum Basidiomycota; class Agaricomycetes; order Polyporales; family Fomitopsidaceae; genus Fomitopsis; species Fomitopsis serialis. The sequence goes on along the minus strand of NW_025955376.1, from coordinate 9,465 downwards.
GAACCTTCAGTACTGTACACGCACATTTCGAAACCACCATCCCTGGTTATCCCACCTTGCAGCTTCCCGTTGTCAAGGATGACTTTCGACTGTCCGAGATCACCAAGAGCTTCCAAGCGTAGATGAGTCTGGTGTGTCTGTACTGACAAGGCAAGGGTACGCACAAGGACATATTTCGTTCCATTGTATTCGCCCTTTAAGATCCACTGCGAAGGCTGTACAACAAGAACTACACCAGTGAGCCTCGTTGCGGAACTTTCATAATTGCGCAGTAACTCACGTCGCAAGGGCTAGTAATGTCAAGGGCAAGTGCATGGTCGGATGTGGGTGTGACGAGGCAGTGCAGTGCCGAGAAAGGAAGGCGGTAGAGGCTCTTGCACAACAGCACCATACAAACGCCCCGGAGTGATCGAGATTCATTCTCGTTCTCCGTCAACAGCCTCAAATTTCCCCTTCTTGCACGCGCAGACCCTATCCATCTGCTGCCTTTGAATCTTTGAGCACTAGCCAACTCTGTCTATCTTGCTGTAACCATGCGTCAGAAGCGGGCCAAAGCGTACCGCAAGCTTATGACACTCTATTGCATGTCATTCGGCTTCAGGCAACCATACCAGGTGCTAGGTGCGACCGCAGGTTCTCTGTCTGGCGTAAGTACTAATCATGCTTCTCAGTTGACTCCGAGATGTGCAAGGCGTCCATCACCCAGAAGCTCGAGCTCACGAAGCAACTCGAGACTGTCCTACAAGGCACCGTGAAACCCAGTAAGCCACTGCCTTGTCAACACATGGGCCGCTGGCTGAACGCGCGGCGAAGCCGCCTTGTAGTGATCACTCAATGCTGCATACACGAACTTTACCTCCAGGGCAAGGCCCAACAACTTGCTGTTGACCTTGCTAAGATGTTCGAGCGACGGAAGTGCAACCATCGTGAGGCCATCCCTGGGGATGACTGTCTGGCCAGCGTTGTTGGTATGTATCTCATCTATTCTGTCAGAATATTCAGAAGTGCTGAGAAGACCAGGCGAGACGAACAAGCATCGCTACGTTATTGCAACACAGTCGCATGAGCTCCGCGTGAAACTGCGCACCGTACCTGCAGTACCGTTAGTCCATATCAACAGGTCGGTTATGATACTGGAGCCACCGAGTAAGGCGACACTTGAAGCGAAGGAGTCGGTGCGTCATTTGCAGGATCATACGGCTCGGTTGTAGTTCTCATTGCCCCCCTCATAGGCCGAGGAACAAGTGCTGCATCCATCTGCTCCAGAGATCGCTGTGCTGCCGTCTACAAGCGCACCGACCGAAACTCCTAAGAAGAAAAAAGGGCCCAAAGGACCCAATCCGCTCAGTGTCAAGAAAAAGAAACCGAAGTCTGAGTCTGAGCTGAACAGGACTACAGGTGAGGGAAAAGAGGGACAGACCAGATCGAAGCGTGGACACGATGAGGCGGAAGAGGATGGGGAGGAGCATTTGCATTCGACGGGAACTGGGCACAAGCGGAAAAGGCGTAAAAAGGCGAGTAGCAGTCAACACGACACCGAGCTTAATACGGATACGCCATAGTAGTTAAGAATTTCGATTTCATGGTGTACGCCGATCCGCTTTCTCTTCGCTGTGCTTTTGCCTTAAAATGCAATGCGAACATATCAGATATCACCCAACGACGCCCACTTCTGCGATAGATCATGATACTAGTGTGATAGTACAAAGGTCATGAGTGTTACAATGATGGTACAACCTCCGGGAGAGTGATCAACAGACAAGGCGACACGGAGGCGGTCAGTTGCCTCCACGAAGACGAAGCACTGAGACAGACGTCAGTATGATCTGCGACGGCACAGACGACATCACGTACCAAGGTGCAGGGTCGACTCTTTCTGGATGTTGTAATCCGAAAGCGTCCTGCCATCCTCCAACTGCTTTCCGGCGAAGATGAGACGTTGCTGATCAGGAGGAATGCCTTCCTTGTCCTGGATCTTCGCCTTCACGTTATCGATCGTGTCCGACGACTCGACCTCAAGCGTGATCGTCTTGCCAGTCAACGTCTTCACGAAGATCTGCATACCGCCGCGCAGACGAAGCACGAGATGCAGCGTAGACTCCTTCTGAATGTTGTAGTCCGACAGCGTACGGCCGTCTTCGAGCTGCTTCCCAGCGAAGATGAGGCGCTGCTGGTCAGGCGGGATGCCCTCCTTATCCTGGATCTTTGCCTTCACGTTATCAATCGTGTCCGAAGACTCAACCTCCAACGTGATTGTCTTGCCGGTAAGCGTCTTGACGAAGATCTGCATGCCACCACGCAGACGAAGGACCAGGTGAAGCGTCGACTCCTTCTGAATGTTGTAATCGGACAACGTGCGACCATCCTCGAGTTGTTTTCCAGCGAAGATGAGACGCTGCTGGTCAGGAGGGATACCCTCCTTGTCCTGGATCTTCGCCTTCACGTTGTCGATCGTGTCCGAAGACTCAACCTCGAGCGTGATCGTCTTTCCCGTAAGGGTCTTGACGAAAATCTGCATTCCACCACGGAGACGAAGAACTACCAGTAAAACAGTGGTCAGCATTTCGCACAGTGCATTCAAACCACGTCAAACATACCGAGGTGAAGGGTGGATTCCTTCTGGATGTTGTAGTCGGACAGCGTACGTCCGTCCTCCAACTGCTTGCCCGCGAAGATCAGGCGTTGTTGGTCCGGAGGGATGCCCTCCTTGTCCTGGATCTTCGCCTTCACGTTGTCGATCGTATCCGAGCTCTCTACCTCCAGGGTGATCGTCTTCCCCGTGAGAGTCTTCACAAAGATCTGCATACCACCACGGAGGCGAAGTACGAGGTGAAGAGTCGACTCCTTCTGGATGTTGTAGTCGGACAACGTACGGCCATCCTCGAGCTGCTTGCCGGCGAAGATAAGGCGCTGCTGGTCTGGTGGAATGCCCTCCTTATCTTGGATCTTCGCCTTCACATTGTCGATCGTGTCAGACGACTCGACCTCGAGCGTGATCGTCTTGCCCGTGAGGGTCTTAACGAAGATCTGCATCCCGCCACGGAGACGGAGAACAAGGTGGAGGGTCGACTCCTTCTGGATGTTGTAATCCGAGAGAGTGCGACCGTCCTCGAGCTGCTTGCCCGCAAAGATCAGGCGTTGTTGGTCAGGAGGGATACTGAAGAGAGGGTCAGCAACATCGCTCAGTCCACGCTCGCTGCTCGGCACTCACCCCTCCTTGTCCTGAATCTTGGCCTTAACGTTGTCGATCGTGTCGGACGACTCGACCTCGAGCGTGATAGTCTTGCCGGTGAGGGTCTTAACGAAGATCTGCATGTTGGGAGGAGAGGATGTGGCGATGGTGAGTACGAGGATAGCGGTTGAATGGGTCGTATCCAGCGGCCCACGTTATATAGACCCGATATGGCGGAGTTTGAAACCTGAGTCAGCAGCGGCCTACGATCAGGCCGGCGGCACCGCGTTGAAGTTCCTTCCAGCAAGCTGTGGCACAGTGTGGTACCTCTTCGAACCTGTGCACACTTCTTCATGTATAAACAGTATATATTCTGCTATAATTCGAGATACAATACATACGGCACTATGGCTGTCTGTGTTACCCAGGATTTGGCAATGTACCACGGGGGAAGTTAAGTACGCTCCTTCAGGTCGATATGTACAGTGTGAAATCGATCTTCTACAAAGGCTGATACTGAGAACAGACAGACAGAGCAATTGCGATTGTCGACGGTCGAACTAGTATCCGAGTATACTCTGAGTCATTCAGAGATGTGCCTGTTGGTCAAGCCGCATGTTCCCCAACATCGGGCGAGTATGTGGGCAAAGCGCTCTCCGTACACTCAGAAAGCAGTGATCAGAGGTCAAGCTAGCATCAGTGAACATGGCAGTCGGTCATGCTATGATACGCAATTTGTGTCCACCCATAGCCGGATCGTCATGTCCTTCTCCATCGATGCCGATGCAAGCATCCGTTTTGTAGGATGCGACTGAGAGTATGCGCTTCATCAATGGAGCGGGGGAGGAGAAGGAAGACATTGCTCACCGCTACAGCAATCACCACATCTATTGTGAGGGTTGAAGAGTAAGTGCAGCTTCAGTGATTAGAAGAATAACACGCACCCCTGTGCCCTTCCAGAATTTGAGCGACTTTACGAGTCTGGAGGTCCCATACATAAATCCTCGTATCTTCACTTCCGCTCACGATATGCTTCGCCCCAGGGGCAAAGTCCGCGAATAAGCAATACGTTCGATTTGTGTGGCCGGTGTACGTCTTCACGCATCGTGAGGTTTGTGTGCTCCATAACCGTATTGTAGAATCTTGTGTCGATGCTAGAATGAACCGTGAATTTGGCGTGAACTTGATGTGTGAGCTATCAATGGTTATGATGAGTTATGGTTGTCATTCCGGAAGGGATGCCCCTGACCATATAGGATTGTCATCGTCTGCTAGAGTCTTGAGACACTGCCCAGACTCTGCGTCCCATATACGTCTGCACACGCGTCAGTATACGCCCAGAAACAATATAGAGTACTTACATGAGACCGTCCATTGCGCAGGACGCAATGAGCGTGCCATCGTGATTGAAGGTGACAGCCGTCACTGGATCCGAGTGTGCAGGCAATGTCTTTAGTGTTCGTCCTGCATAATCGTGTCATTTAGACCGGGAGATGCTATGTGGCGCACTACACGAACCTCTGGCTACATCCCATATCCGCACCGTTTCGTCGAAGCCGCCAGAAACCAACAAGTTTGATTTCGGGCTGAAGTTGATGCAGAAGACAAAGTTCGTATGGCCTTTGAGAATTACCATGGTCTCCATCTTCATTCATGGATCAGTGGGTCTCTAGGCAGTATCAATGCTCCAGACTCACCATCTCTAGACTCCATACCCGTATGGTCTTGTCGTCCGAGGCGGACGCAAGGAATTCGCCGTCCGGTGACCAAGCAACATCAGAGATACCCTCCGTATGCCCTTCGAGAGTATGAAGTATTTCTCCTGTTTCAGTGTTCCATAGCTTGACAGTCTTATCCGCGGCTTGCTTCCAAATGTCAATCATGAGGCTAGTAAGTTATGTTCTGGATGCAAAATGACCCACCTGCCGACGCAAGCATCCTGCCGTCCGCGCTGAATCTTATGGATGAGATTGGTCGGCTATGTCCGCTCAGAATATATCGTGTCTTGTACGCTGGCGTCCCGTCAGAGTTGGGTGTTTTAGAGGGACCAGGCATAGGCGGAGGGGAGGCAACCTTCTCTCGTTCCATGGCCACATCTCCATCCCCTTCAGTTTCGTGATTTTCTTGACCACTTGAGCCAGATGCTGAGATGCTGTTGAAAGCCGTCACGGACATTGCAAAAGAGAGCCTGCAGGCATACAAAGTTTGGAGGCAGCGGCGCGTCGACTCTGAAAGCGCGTGCAACAAGACCGTAGACGCTCGATCGCAGACGTCGACCGCGTTAGCGCCCATCTGCAAAAGTTGTCCTCTCAAGCTTCGCCGATTTCGACTGGCAAACGCTGCATCGCATCGCACACGCCTCGGCACCTGGCCTCATCGCAAAATTGTACCCCTCGGGAACCATCAAGCGTACTGGCTCAAACGGGAAAGATGGCTTCAGTCGCATCGACCTGGGTCTCACCACCCACGAGGACCCCTTTGATCGAAAACCTTGTCTCCGGTGTCGGTGAGCACTCATTTGTGGTGAGAAGAAGACGTAGGATTGACCCTATTCAGATCGCTACAACCCGAACAATGTCGGGATCCTCGAGGATTACCTTTACCACCAGATCAGAAGCGAGGAGTACGACTGTCTGGCAAACCTCGCCATCTTGAAGCTGTGCGTATAGATCACACTCCTCGGGCCTTGCCTTTATTCAAGTTTGCTCTTACGCAACCGTGAAGCTATCAATTCAACCCTGACCTATATAATGCCGACGTTGCCATTAACATCCTCATCAAGGCACTGACCTCGTCCCCCTTCCCCGACTTCAACCTCTGCCTCTCGCTCCTCGATGAACGGCCAGTCAACCAAAACCCCGACGAGCCGGACCCGCTCCCCTCTCTCCTGCCCATCCTCACCACCCTGTACAATCTCCTCCAACAATGTCGCTTCCCTGCCTTCTGGGCAACGTACCGCTCCGAGGAGGCGGAGGCGCTGCGTGACAACTACACTGTCGAGTGTGTGGGTTTCGAAAATGCGGTTCGAGACGTCGCCACCCGTGCAGTGAAGGCCGCATTCAAGCGGATAGGCGGCGCACGTTTGGGCTCCTACCTCGACCTCTCAGGTATGTGATCATCCAAAGTTTTGAGTTTCCAAGTCACAGTCTCGCTGAACTGGCTCACAAGGCGATGAGCTGACTGCGTACGTCGAGAAGCTTGGCTGGACCGTCGACTCTTCGACCGGTGTCATCGTAGTGCCACCAAACCTAGACAACAACCCCCAGTCGACGGTGGTGCAAGAGTCCATCCAGCTGCCTCGTGAGTCCGGTCGGAAGTCCTTGGCAGGCAGTATCTTACTGACGTCGTCCACAGAGCTCACAAAAATCATCGCACACGCAGCCATAACCGCATGATCTACTGTACTCTTGTTGTATCGCTAGGTAATGCTTTGTGATATCAGGAGGCTTGATGCTTGTAATCGGGCACGAGAGTCCGCGGCGCATCCTCTTCCACCGCTGAGAAAAGACACAGGCACTGTACTGAACCATACACGACACAAGTGTTCTGCCCGTCAAGGCATCTATTTATTGCATTGACCAGAAGGAGGCTATTGTCCCCCAAGTAGCCATGATAATCCCGGTCACGAGCAGGAAACCATCCCACCACCCACAGCGCCCTGCCAGCGCAATTTTGGCCGACACCGGGCCGATGACACAGAGCAGGAACGACGAGAACGCGCCGAGGAATGCCATCATCGAGCTGAAGTCAGGGACGAAAATCGACACAGCTACCGAGCATAGCGTGAAGAGTGCGCGCTCGACAGCTGTGAGCATGCTGTTGCGTGTGCGGTTGTGTTTTGACGTTGGCCGCCCTGTCTCGGGGTCATGTGAAGGTGCTTTGACGACGTGGTCGTCCAGTACGCCACTGCCGCCGTCGAGGCCCAGCATCATTTCTAGTGTGAGGTTTAGCTGTATCGAAGGCTATAAGCGAACCGAACTGAGCATTCTATTACGGAGGTACCCACTGGACGAGTTGCGAGTGCGTATTTCGACCTAGATGCACGCAATGTCAATGGCACAGCCCTAATGCACTCTACAATGAGACTTACAAAGGCGCTAGAACAAGGCCCCAGAGGGCGATCCTGTTAAGCACCGGGAACGGACTGTATTTTGCGAGGTCCTGGCTGAACTAGAGGTGCATCAGACACTGTTCCTATGTCTCAATCCGAATGCTTACCTCTTCACTGACGGCATCCCCGAACATCAGGTATCCCGCCACACCGATGACACCGTAAATGCCGGTAGCGACTGTGAACGCTTGGGTGATCATCGCGTCGAACTGCGTCGGATCAATCATGTCTCGTACGAGCGACGGCACGACTGCGTGCCCTGAGAACTGCTCGAAATGGATCAATGCTGCCTCTACAACGAAGGATGGTGGATGCAACTCACGCCCGCCATGAAGAGCCCGAAAGCAAGTCCTAGATGAAGTGGGGTGCGAATGCCCAAGCTTGTAGGAGCTGGTTCCCATAGACTACCGGGACTGTCTGGTTTCGAGAGACCATCCATCACCATTACTGCGATGATGAGTAGCGTCGAGAGAATGCCTAATATCGACGTGTAGGATAGGACAGAAAGGGGCAAAATCATTGTGGGTATTAAGCTGCGTTCAAGTTAGCCTACGCAACATGATACGTTTCGACGATAGCTTCACTTACACAATCAAACCAAGTAGTTTGTATGTATCAGGGGAGTATGTAGGCGCGACTGCGTACAAAGAATCGGCGTACAGAGTCACTAATGCAACGCTGTACCACCATAAGTACGCCTGCGGCTATGGACGAGTGTCCCAAGACCCACCTGACAGTGAAGAGCTCTAAACAAAACACTGCGCTGATCCAGGGACCTGACCGGGGTCCAAATGCTTTCTTCCCGATGTCAGAGTACGACCGTAGCTTGGGATCGTCTAGAATGATGTGGGCGAGAATCTTTGCACTGGTAGGGCAGTCAGTATCGGTTATAGACGGCAAGAATGATAACTCACGTATAGCAAGTGATCCAGCCGAAGAAAATGATGATAGCCGTCCCTCCTATCCAGCCTGCGTATGCGAAGGCCAATGGTTCAGACAGCATACCTATTCCGAGAAGAATCGCAATGGCGTTGAAGAGCTGAGTGCGCCAATGCTGTTAGAAGAGAGCGTAAGGATTGTCAACGAGTGAACTACCGTTTGGCCATATGTACTGTGCCCTGAGATGATCTTGGTCTTGCTGACAGTCCGGCGCACAGATCGACCTACGCTCATCTGCGACGGACGCCGGGACATAGCTCGCTCTACGAGAGTATCTCCGTTCACTAGGATCGGAACTGACGGTGGACTGACTTCAGCATGCCGTAGGTAGGACATATCCGTTGGCGTTCTCAGAAGAGGTGTGCGCTCCTCGGCCTTCAGAGTCGGCGGTGAGGGTGTGCCAGCAAGAGTGGCCGTGGCCTGGGACGAGCTCCTCTGCGGCAATAGGAAGGGACGTCTGTTCGGGACGACTTGTCGCCCGGAGGGTCCTGGCGTAAGGTCTTCATCCCACTGCAGGTTACTTACGAGAGCGTCGAACGGCTGTTCTTCCTCGCGAGCAACCGCAGTCTCGCCGTCCTCTTCCTCTATGGTCGGCTCCTCTGCCTCCAGGAAGTCTTCGTCGTCTGAAGTCCCAGAGGCAGATACGGAGTCTGAAAGGTATTCCTGTGCACGTCGGTCTATGCACAGTGAGTACAGATTCATGCATCAAGGGAGTACTCACATGACTCGATTACATCCCGCACTCCCGACAATGAGCGGGGGTCGAAAGCTGATTTCCAAGGGCATAGAAGACATGATGAGCAGGGTCCAAGCGCGTCGCCTCCGTCGGGCAGGGATCGTGAAGGTCGTGCAGACTCGTTATCAGGGTGGAACGGGGAGCCAAGAGATAGCTAGTAGCTATCAGGCGGGTGCACCGTCGAAATGACGTTGCTTTTGAGCAGGTGCCTCCGGGCAGGGTATAAGGCTGAGCGGGGTGTGGCTGCCTGGTGAATGGGCGTGCTGCGAAGGGAGGGGGACAATGGCAGCGCACAGTACAATTGACTGAGGGGTGTCATAAGGCACGAAAATTGTAGAAGCTTCAAGATCCGGAAACAGGCCCCGCCTAGATAGCCGCGCCCAGGAAGACCGAGAAGGATCATGTTGCCTTGCTAGTTGGCAAAGTATACCGGGGAAAAGACAACTAGAACAACCTCAGCCCGCGCGCGGGAGATGAGACAGACTCAGCGTCGCCCTCACGGAGCGC
>NW_025955375.1:0-34049 GCF_022376445.1 Fomitopsis serialis | reverse complement strand
CGATGCCGGGGATACGGACGAGCTTGTTCATGGTGTTCGCAGAAAGGTCGCGGAATTGCTGAAGGTTAAGACCAGACTTCGTCAGGATCTGAATGTTCTGAATGGCTTGTGTGGCGACGTCGTTACTTGGACCTTGCCCGTTGGCTGCGAGAGGGAAGAGGATCGTGCGCGCAGCCTTTGTGGCAGCAGCTCAAACTGTGGCGTTGTCAGTGTCTGAGGGGCGCAAATACAACGAAGACGTACCAGAGGGAGAATCTCAGCAGGCCTGTCTTGAATAGCATGGCAAGTTCGTCGTTATAAAAGACCAATATGGCGGAGGTCAACCTCCAACTGATACTGCTTGAGAAGCAGATTGGCGCGAAGCTTATCCCTGACACAAAGTCGGCCCACGTATAGAATAATTACCGGGACACAGGGAGACACACCTGTAGATGAAGTCACCGCCGACGCGGTACTGAAGCAGGAAGTCGAGAAGCAGCTTCTCTGTCTGGGAGGGTGAGTCTGGACCAGTGGGCTCCGGCACATCGTGAACAGAAACAGAGAAAACGCGGTCTGCGTCAAATCCTGACATCTTGAAGGGAGCGAAGGCGTGTTTGAGTGAATGCAGGAGCCAGTGCAAGACGCGACGCTCTCCAGAGGGTCGCGTTCAATACCGTAGTTTAGGGCAGGCAAAGACGTGTCACATACAGTTACCAGGCCATCATCTATGAGCGCTCAAGAACAACTAGTCCTGTTTAGCTCAGCTGGTAGAGCGCGTCACTAGTATCGGGTTTCCAAGTCCGTGGTTTCCCACGGTCACGTGATGACGAGGTCAGTCGTTCAAATCGGCTAACAGGAATCCTTTTATTGTTTATGGTCTTTCCGACGCCCCAGGACATCTGTTGGTCTATCCGAGGGTGCTTTTGCATTGCGGAAGCTCACGAAAGTCATCGCAAAGGAATCGGACGAGGGTGACATGCAGTGGTGTTTTAGCGCCCGCATGACTGGTGGCGCATATCGCCGCCACGCCTTGTGAGCCACCCGCATACAAATAAGCGCCCTATATTCTGTCGTTGTCCTTGCAGTCGTTCGCCACTCTCACAACATCGACCAGCTTTGAGTGAACATGAGCGCGATGGAAACCGACGAGCTGCCTGTTGTGCTTCCGTCAAGCACGGCATCAGGACTCTCAATAGCTTTGTACGAGTCAACATCTAGTCTGCCAGTGTTCGGAGACTGATGTCTCTGCAGGCACCCACTGCCCATTCTGAACATCTCTGAACACCTTACGCGTCTCAAACTCCAGACCAGATCGAACAGTCCTTTCGGTAGGTCGTCGATGAGGCCTCTATGGGCGCCCCAGACGTGACGAGAGCCTGGCAGTCATTGGCGCACTATTGGGCACGCAGAATGGGCGAGATGTCGAGATCGTGAATACATTTGAGCTCGCCTTGGCAGACGGTGGCGCCACTGTCGACCAGAACTTCTTGCTGGATCGCAAAGAACAGTGTGAGGCAGTGATCCTTCAATTCGTCCGCTGAGTATGCTCACGCGTCACGCAGACAAGCAAGTCTTTCCCTCCCTCGAGTTTATAGGATGGTACACCGTCGCTCCACGACCGACGGCACAGCACATTGCCCTGCATGAACAGGTGAGTGACACAGACCACCCGCCATGATCGCGTTAAACATCAATTTCCCCATACGCATAGTTCTTGCCCTACAGCGCGACGCCGCTCCTCCTCATCCTTCAGCCTTCCACCGTTTTTGCTGCATCCCCTGACTTGACTGCCCAATCGCTACCGCTCAAAGCTTACGAGCCGACAATAGAAATTCGTGACCGCAAGTCGCGTTCTGTGTTCATCGAAGCACCGTTCTCCGTCGAGACGGGCGAAGCGGAACGGATTGCTGTAGATTGGACTGCTAAGGGTGGGGAGGGCGACAACAGCTGTGAGTCGTGACTCCAGGAGCTACCACGGCTATGAACAACGAACACCTATTTCCAGTGCATTCGCATTTAAGTTCACAGCGTGCTGCCGTGAAAATGTTGCACGACAGAATTGTGCTATTGGTCAAGTACGTCTCCGACATCTTGGCAGGTGCGTCCAGACGGTTATCCGTATTGACACCCCAGATTTGACTTTGCGCCTGCTGACAGGGCAAGCGATCAAAGATCACTCGACGCTTCGCGCTCTTTCGGCTCTTGTCGCCTCGTTGCCTGCAAGCGACCACAAAGGGTTCCGGGAGGAGTTTGATACTGTACGTGGCTTTTTCGCGTTCATGCACAATCATTTCTGATGACTCTCGCAACGTTTCCTAGGAATACGAGGACGTCCAGCTCACGGCATACCTCTCCGCGCTGACCAAATCCGCTAGTCTACTGAATGATGTGCGTCTCGTTATCGCTCATCTTGCGTCCACACTGACTAACCACGGGGCGCCCGCATAGCTGGTGGACAAGCACGTTGTGCTTACTGCCACACGCGAAGAGCGGCACGCTGGGCCAGGCGGCCCACGGCGTCGCGGCATGCCCGGTATGGGGATGATGGGCATGGGCATGGACAGGCTTTCCGACTGGCGGAGCTTCCATTAAGATCCTTACGAGGGCCGGCAGGATCTGGACTCCGGAACTGCAGTTGTTCCTTGCTGTGCTATTCGCTGCGCTGTTGTATCAGTATGTGTCCCCCCAATCTACTTACGCCGTGTGACGGATCGACGTCCGTGAACGCTCTCCTCAAGGCAGCCTCCTGGTAGCCGGGCGGTAAGCGACTACTTTCAGTCGTAAGAGGGGTTGCCGCCAGCACAATTCATTCAGCAGCTCTCCAATCTCGGAGTATGTACTGTTTACGATCCTCAGACATCATCAGGCTTGCTGCTATGCCTGATACTCTCCGTTGCAGACTATACGATACGACAAGCGCCTTTTGTGCGAGTCTGACTGCGAGGATATGGTTTGGAACCTGGCCCAACCTTGACTTGAGAGCAGCCCATAACGCCGCGGGGGCTCAGTGGAGATGAATTACACTTTCCAGTGGCTTCCAAAAGAATACCGTAATATGTACCGTACCTCAGCAGCTACGCTAATCTAGACCACAGAGACAAATGCGTGAGATCGGGAGCAACCGCAGACAGGGGAGGCGACGTCGGAGAGTACAGTGTACACTTTGGGCTGAGTATACACGGGATAGATACGAATGTATAATGACGTGGTGGTGTGGGTGTGCGCGCCGAGGACGTATAGGGGGTAATGCGAAGGAGTGGCTGCGAGCGCAGCCTATGAAACAATGAGGCTGGTCGGACTGGCTACATGCCCGCGCGAAGTGGGGACGTTTAAGAAGCACTAAGTGGTACTGGGTATGCCAGTGAGTGGTGGAGTCTTGAGCGTCGCACCGGTAAAATCGACGGCTGTTAAGGGGCGCATTAACGCAACGCACTGATGCACAATCGAGTACAACATACTTCGCTTCCAAACGTCATTTCCCCACCAGCTCAAGTAGTGACCGCCGCTAGGGAACTGGAAGTCATCGGGTAAATCCATGTTCGTTGCTCATAATCAACGTACTAACCTCCAGCGTGAAGAAAATGAAAAGCAATGATATCACCGTTCCTATGAACGACAACTATCAATCATGACAGCTGCAACTTTGTCCCGCCAGCCACGTACCACTATCCAATGCCGCACTCGTCACGTAGTTGAACTTGCTCCACCAAGCGAAGTTCTTCCGCCGTATGACATATTGGAAGATCAAGCCAACCAGGAACCAGGATGAATAGTTGATGCCCGTCGCAGGGGGGATAGCCGAAATCCCGTTGAGAACGAGGGGCGTATTGACGTACCGCACCCAGGAACTGGGGAACCGACGCTGCCAAAGCCAGAACGGAATAGGTAGGATGGCACCGATGATGAGAGCATACAACTCCGGGTGGTACGGCGATCCAGTGCCGAATTGTCGCTTCGGTCCGATGACACCCCTGGTCAAAGAAACGTGAGACTAACAAATCATGGAATGAATACGCAAACTCATACCACAACACGGACGCCTCATAGAAGACCTCGTTGTGTGGACACGTCAGATCGTACTTCTGGCGCTGCGAACAGATGTCTGGCACTTTGTCGAATATCCATTGCTGCATTCCACACTGGATGAAGGCCACCATGAACGTTGACGTCAGCTGCACGACGAACGTAGCTCGCGGAGGGACCTTGACGTAGTGACCGAGTTTCATATCTTGCACGAAGCGTGTGCCCTCGGAGAGCGTCTGCAGCGTGTAAGACTTGAAGATCATATTCGGAACAGGCTGGCCGGTCAGGATCGTCCCGGGAACGATTTGCGCTATGATGTTGATTGATATCTTTGCGGGTTCCATCAGCGGCAAACTCGACCGGCATGCACAAGCACACTCACAACTTGCCCAGTGATCGAATAAACATATCCGGAGGGGATAATGTATACCACAGGTATCAGTAGCGCCAGTAAAATGAACCACACTGGCGCATCTGTATCCCAAACCTGCCGTTCGTGGCGAAAGGTTAGAAACAACATGGTCGGAGAATCGAAATCGCACCTCGACCGCCACAATGGCCAGACTGAAGAAGACGACGAGAACGAGTAAGTACCACCACATCGGCACCTCCGGGTACGCCTTCATCAATTTGGCATGGATGTCCTCCTTCTCCACCTGTATTCTCCTGAAGCCGTTCAAGATGGCGCGTCCATGAAAGAGGATGGTGTGTACAATGACGCAGGTCGCAAGGGCAAACGCCATAAGGTACGCCATGGAGTAAGCCGCAGGGAGGTATAGCGGCGAGTAGTCCTCGTATGCGGTCACGTTGAACTTCTTCTCGTCTGTGAGCACCATCGACACGTTGTAGTCATTTCCGTACTTGTCGAACAACCGCGATGAGTACATAGGGAAATAGGCAAGGTTCCAGGTCTACGAATATATATAAATGTCAGTCGATGAGCCGATGTCGATGAGACGGGACGCGCACGTTTGAATAGTACAACGCCGGGGTCATGATCCAGTAAAAAATGACGAATCCGGTGAACACTTGCACTTGCGCCCACCAAGGCACCATGAGCGGGCTTGTGATCCAGCTGATTTCTGTCCAGTCGAACGTCAAGAAGCTCAGGCCCATGCCGGAGTATATACCGAACACCTGGTTCACGCGGACGTTGTCAGGTTTGATCCAGCATATCCAGGAGAAGACAGAGAGCGCTGTGAAGAGGTAGCCTATGGAGATTTCGTGGATCAAGAGGTGCAACAGGTCATATATGAAACACTGGATACATACCTGGCAGGAAGTAAAAGACGAAGGCCGCCGAGCCGACGTAAACCAAGTACCTAAATCTCGAGATACCTCCTCGTGGTTCGTCTTCCTCCGCATGCAGGGTATTCAGCAGTGTGCACACGATCAAGTTCTGCGGCCAAACCATGCTTGCCGGGTAAACCAACAATCGCTTGCACAGTCCAGCAAGCCCGAAGCCTGTGAGCTGCGTCGCGAGGATCAGCACCGTATTGAACCAGTAGCCAAGGTTCAGCCCGTAGTTGACGTCGATAGAGATCGTCGCCTGAATCGCATATGGCGCGCCGGTTGCGACGTTGGCCATCATATACACGAGAGCGTGCTCTTTGATGTTCCATGGACCAGGATTCAATGACCACTCTCCGCCGCCGAGCCATCTAGGTAGTCGATGGGACGTTATGGGGAGCCAGTACGCGAGGAGCTTGCCGAGGGGATGTGCGAGGATAACAAGGAGAGTAGAGGTGATCGATGGTGCTGGTTGACGCATGTAAAAGAAGACGTTCGCCGCTCTGCGCTGATGTGAGCAAATAACGAGCAGCTCCAGCAGGACACCACGTACGCAGAAACGAAGGTGAGCCCTAGTCCTACTATCCATAGCCGCACAGTGAGGACAGGCATCTCTGTGTCGTCGATATTTGATACCGACGCGCGCACTTCGGCGTAAGGGCTATCCTCCTCCTCATGCTCATCGAAGTCGTAGTCCATTCTACACCGTCGTAGGTAGCTGATGAGCGTGGAATGGGAGCAAGAGTCCAGAATTACGCACTTTACGGAACCTTCCTGACTGTCTGCTTCTAGCATGCTCCCATAGCTGACAATGGACTCAGCGGTCGACGGGATCCCTTGGAGCTTCGGTTTGGATGCCAAAGACTCGCGGTACTTCTCCTTCGCGTCGGTGAGTGATATGCGCGCCCCCCTTGAGCTCAGGGCCGAACTAATGCCAGAGAACTTGCCCGTCCCTTGGCTGAGTCCAGTTAAGGGCGAGACAGGAGCTTGACTGAGGCGACGGAGCCGATACGCATCGTCGCTGTGCCCATTCGAGTCCGTTGAGGGAGGCGTTTCGACTGGACTCATAGGGTATGGGTGCCGCGAGTGCATAGTCGACGGCCCGGGAATTGGGCCTGGCAAGCTCGGACTGTACGGGCCTGCCTTGCCATGGAGATCAAAGGTCGGGGGAGGGAAGGCGATGGGAGTGGTGGCTAGGGGTGTAGTTCGAAGACCCGGTGTATCCGGAAAACCAGAGCCTGCGAAGGGGATCTCAGGGAAGTGAGCTGGAGGGAATTCCTCCCGCTGCTGGGCGGTGGAAGGAGGACCAAAGGCAAAGACATCCTCCGCATCAGACTCGTCGTCTTCGTCCTCGTCGATGGTGTATTCCTGGGAGAAGGTATACTGTGGATCGCGATCGAAGTATGCGCCCGAGGTGGAGGGACGCGCTGAGGAGGGACGGTCGGTGGAGAACGGTCTGCCTGCTGAGCTTCGCGGGAGACCCGCCATGGGCAGCGAGGGCGTGGGCTAGGGCAGCGTGGGGCGTCGTGAAGTGTCGCAGGAGGGGGAGACGGAGGAGGGGCGGGGGGAAGAGGTGGCGGAATGAGAGATGGGACAGTGAGACTGCTAGAGACGGAGGCGCCGGCCCAGGCACATCAGCCGCTATCCGCGGTTCCTGGCTCTCGCCCACAGATATGTACTGCCCAAATACATACTGCCTCTCTCCTCAGAGTCTCTGGCTCTGGCAGTGCCAGAGTCCTCCCCGCGCCGAGACCCCGCTACTTACGCCCACCGCACACTCCCTCACACGGCGGAGAACTGCAGCGGCGGCCAGGGACGCGCTCGCTCAAGCTCAAGACAGGCACCAGCCACAGAGCGCTGAGCCAGGGCACTTCCTGATCTGGCGGGTCACCGCGCATCGCCCGAGTTGGCCTTCGCTACGAGCCTCACTCCGCCGCACCAGCTTCTCTTCGCAGCAGCGGTGCTCCCGGAGCTGAACACTGTTCGCTCGGACTCACGCCTACGAGGTATTGGCTAGCCGTATGTGGTCAAGGAGCGGCCGCAGGCGAAACAGTGCCTTCAGCATGGGAAATGGCGCCGTTGCATGCTGATCAATCTGTTGTCCAAGCGCGATGTTCTATGTACGTATAAGTACACGGCCGCACACTGATCAGTGATCTGCAGTGCGACGGCCGCAGGGCCCGCCATCCTCATATGTCACCTGACATGCAGGTTGTCTCAGTGCTCGCAATGTCGCTCTACAGTAGGACTCTACTTACCCGGAGCCACCCTACTCACCACCACCCTACTCACCACCAACGCGCATTGAATTATTGACCGCGCGATATGCCTCGACCAGAGACGTTGTCCCCTTCCTCCGTCTGGGCGCTGTTCAACTTCAGTAGCCTCTATCTCATCGGTTACGCATGGCTCCTTGGCATGTGTGCGTATACCCATCGTCGTGTCATCACTAAGTTGATCTTGATCATATATTCATCTGTTGTGCTAGCTATTTGGGTTACGTTCTTTGCGGGTGCGTGTTTATTGCGTGTCTCACAGTAATGTGCCTGGTGCTGAAATGAATGTTGGGCCTACTCAGGGCAAATTGCCTTTAGAGCCTTGCGTACGTATCTCCCCCCACGCCCTGCATTACGTCTGCTGAATGGTGCCTTCAGCCAGACACCAGTTCGGTGCACTTCAACACCGTGTTTTCCCGGTCTACTTCGGTCAGAGCATCATCGGGGCCGCCGGGCTCCTAGTCCTCTGGGTCCGCGCCCACCCCGACGTATCAGCCCACATTTTCAGCCCCGCTGTCGCGGATGTAGCGCAGGCCTACGTTCTAGTGTCTGTTCTCGTAATGCAGGCGGCCAATTACTTCGTGGTGGGACCTCTGACGAGCAAGTAAGATTCATGAGCAATCGTCCGAGTGATCGGGTCGTTTAAGTCTTCCTTTGTTCAGAGTGTTGTTTGAAAGACACAAGCTGGAGAAATCCGAGGGCAAATCCTATAACGAGCAGGGGGTACGTTCACATATATGCTCGGGTGCCAGTACTGACCATGACATTATACCGTCAGGTGTCCACCGACATGAAGACGCTAAATAGGCGTTTCGGCATGGCTCACGGAATTAGTTCACTCTGCAACCTGTTGGCTGTTATTTCGCTGATCTTCCATGGCCTTTGGATTGCCAACGCCAGTACTGGTTTATAAGCGACCGGACCTTGCGTAATTGTACGGGCTACCCGCACTGTACAACCTTGGCATACAGGCCGCCGAGTACGTACATACAGGCGGCATGCATCTACATTTTAGCGATCACTCAATTATCGAGTTGCGCACGGATGAACGAGGTTATTGGGTTTCAAGCGGGAAAGCTCAGCAGCGATTAGAGTACAATGGGAAATAGCATTACAACCACCTATGTTTTGTACAAGGTTCATGCGCCAACTGCCTGCATGTCCGGCATGAAACCCTCCCTGAGACTTCGTTCCAGACGTCTGATCTCTTCGACCGACGTCGCACGCGCAATGGCCTCCTTGACTTTGTCCGCCTCCTCCTTGGACATAAGCCGCCCCGCCTTTCCCGGCGCCACGGCCGGTTTTGGCTCGTCTGTCGCGACGGGTGCCTTCGCGGCGTGCGTCGAGACCGTTTTGGACAGGGTATCTGCTAGCTGCGTGGGCAGGTCATCTGCGGTCAAGAACAGGGACTTCGCCGCTTGCCTCTCCTGCAAATTGAGCGGCGAAAGAACGTTTGCAGCAGAGACAAAGCGGGCGATAGGTGAGTACGCGGTCGGAAGCGGAAGCGAACGAGTGCGGCGCACCTTGTCGCGTATTCTCTGGAAATCCAATACTCTCAGCGATGGGATGCGCCATGCAAGCCACTCGCGATACCATTTCTTTTCCCGCACAGGGTTCCCCAACAGGGAAAGGAACTCGAGCTTCTTCATGTCTTTGAGCGGCTCAAGATCGCCGAGCTCGGATACGTTGTTGTTCGTGAGCACGAGAGTGGTGAGATTGGGAACGGAGAGGTGCAGGGATGGAGAGATAGTCGATATTCGGTTATTTGCGAGGAGAACGGTGCGGAGGCGGCGAAGAAGGGGGATGTTCCCCAGCACAGTGATAGAGTTGTCCGTAAAGTCCATGGCATCATGTTGGTCCTAATGGCTCTGCATTCAGCTAATACTCTTCATGCAATCGATTTGGATGGTCCACACCTTGGTTATACCGAGGTTTTCAATGGCAGGTATTTTATAACCTGTGAGCATGTTTAGAAGTGTTACCAAAAGGTTGAGTGCCTCATACCTCGGAGGTCAAGCTGACGCTCTTTGAGTGGGTTGAGCGACGAGGGCACCGACTCGATGAGTTCGGGGGTGAGCTTCACCATGGCTGAACCTGCACAAGAGCGATGGACGTGCGCGCGCCGGAATGACGCCGGCGCCAAAGGCACAGCGCGTCTGCCATAAGAATACCTGACGCGAGAGTCGTGACGCGCCTCCTGCTGTCTGCACCTCCTCCCGTGCGCAAGCCCACCATGAAGGCCCTCCACCAACGACTCAATCTGTCCGTCGATCCAGTATCCCTGTGCTGGGCACTTACTGATCACAGTCGGTGTGCACAGGTACACGAACGGCAATGAAACCTACACATTCGTACCCGCGGAGCCCGTCGGCGCGCGGTCTCTCACAATCTACAGGAATTCAGGAGATATAGTACTGAACGGTGCGCTGATAGCCCTGTTCTCCAGAGCTCTTCGTGGCTCATATCTCGCAGCACCGAACACGCCACTGCCTGTAACTGCCGAACGCTCAGGCAAAACAATATACGGCATATGCGGCCTAATATCCCTTGCACTCTGTTCGTCGGTCTCCCACGTTTCCTCGACACAGTCCTCATCCCTTATGTTTTAGCGGAGTACATCATAGTAATAACGGGGCGCGAACTACGCGGCCGGCTCATGGGGCAGAACATCTATCGCGCAACCGACTACGAGATCCTGCCGTTGAACCCCGACATATCCGTGCTCAGTCCGCCTCACCCCGTCGAAGCGCATCTATTGGCCCTTGTCAAGTCGCACCTGGCCTCTGGAAACTTCTTGTTCAGCTATGCGTGGGACTTGACGAGGAGGTTGCAGGCGCAATGGGTCTCATTGAAGGAGGACGTGGATAAACCGCTCTGGGAGGTGGTGCGTCTAACTGTGCTTCGACGTTTAACGAGTCAACTAAGACTTTTCCAGGCGGACGACAGGTTCTTCTGGAATAAGTGAGCTCGACCTCTGGTCTATGTCCTCGAAGCATTCGCGCTGACCTGAAACAGGTTCCTTCAGTCAAGGTTCATAGACGTCACAGTTGGAAATCCGGATCAGAATGTGAGCTTACTGGCTCAACAGTCCTCGCATGAGTTGACCTCTAACACAGCTGAGCCCATACATTCTACCAATGCTGTATGGAAGTAAGTCAGCTATCTGCGCACATATAGCCTCAAGCTCAGCGTTCCTCCCCTCCCAACAGCATTCGACATCCGCCCCGAACGCGTCAATGGCCATCCCATGCGTCTCTGCCTCATCAGCCGACGATCTCGCTACAGAGCCGGCACACGTTACTTCCGGCGTGGGATCGACCAGGAGGGCCACGTCGCCAATTTCAACGAGACGGAGCAAATACTGCTTGTTGGCCCTGACGATAACAGCGTGCAGCTCAGCTTCGTGCAAATACGAGGTAGTGTGCCGGTGTTCTGGGCGGAGGTCAATACGCTGCGGTATAAGCCGGACGTACAGATCATGGAGTTGCAGGAGACAGTGCGCGTGTCGTTCAAGTACTCCGTGCAGCTAGCTCATTCTTCATGCTTTAGGTCGATGCAACCCGGAAACACCTACAAGAAATCGTCTCAACGTATGGCGAGTCAAGCCTCGTGAATCTTGTCGACCAGAAGGGCCATGAGCTGCCGGTCAAAGAGGCTTATGAACGCAATGTCAAGCAGGTACGCGGCACACCTACTTCATATCGTTGTTCTGCTAAAGGCTTGGTAGGCGAGTCTCCCCAAAGTCAAATATGAGTATTTCGACTTCCACAACGAGTGCAAGCACATGCGCTGGGATCGCATACAGGGTCTTCTAGATAGACTAGATGAAGATATGACGAGATACGGGTACGTTAAATTCGGTATCTATCATGTTCTTTCTAACGCTGTCCTGCTATTTTCGCCAGGTACTTCCACCTCGATGCTTCTCAACCCGAACCGGTCAAGATCCAGGCGGGGGTTGTCCGTACAAACTGCATGGACAATCTCGACAGGACCAACGTCGGGCAATCCGCGATCGCGAAATGGATGGTCACTCGTCAGCTGCGAGCTGTAGGCGTCCTTCACGAAACTGACTCGATCGATCGCTACGAAGACTTCATTCGGGATTTCCGCGAGAGTACGTCTAGGCCCTGATCATGACCTAGTATTTCGTTTGCTGATCCCTCTCCAGTGTGGACAGAACATGCCAACATGATCTCCGTTGCGTACAGTGGCACAGGCGCATTGAAGACCGACTTCACAAGAACCGGTCAGCGGACTCGCCAGGGCATGTTTGAGGATCTCAGGAACTCCGTCATGCGGTATTTGAAGAATAACTTCTTCGACGGAGCCCGACAAGTATGCACGTTCCGTTGAGCATATCCACTCGTCATTGACTGCGTCTCAGGACGCCTATGATCTAATGACCGGTGCATTTGTCCCGCGGAGAGGATGGGTGCCGTCGACGTTCGTTTACGACAGTCGTCCTCTGGTCGTCCGAGCAGTAAGTCTAAGTCGAAAATGGATGTTGTGATGTTGAAATAGGCCCCACAGATGCCATATGTCTTGGGTTTCTCTATCTTCATGATCTTTGCTGGCCTCACACTGCCGCGCACATCCGGTATGTCTCCAGTACCTGCGACACGATGTCCTCTCGACTTACGACCTGCATAGACTACTCACTTTTCTATTACTTCCTCCTTTGGTTCGTCCTCCTGACCCTGTCGCTCATCTTTATCTTCGCGCATGGCATTGAATATGTCAACTGGCCACGGCTCGTGCCGCTCACGAATATCATCCATTACACCGGCCCTGGCTTCCGGAGTGGTCAACGGGGCAAGGGCTTCGGCATCCCAGCACTCGACCTGAAAGAGCTCAAGTCGTCGGCTCCCGTGCACAGAGGGAAGATGCCAGGCCACCGGCGTGCGAAGAGCAGGATAGAAGAGGTGGAGATGGGGACGAAGCGGGTCGATTAGCGTGGGTGACATATGGCTCCGTTTCTGTACAGGCTCAGGTCTCGGACTGCGCTCTGCTCATGTTGCTTCGTTCTGTCGTTTATATATATGGTGTGCGAGATATCGGGTGTCCCTTAGCGGGACCGAGGGCTGCAGGCTTCTTTGCCAAGCCAAAGGGTCGGGTGCATGGGTGAGAGACCGACTTGGGACCGGGTGAATGGTGGAGTAGACCAGTGCCATCATACATGCCAGTGCTTCTTTGTAATTGTGCAGATCTAGGGTCTGCCCATGGCTATCTTCTAGCGATCTCGTTGCGCCTACAAGCTCACACAAGTTCGAGATCCCCATTTTGATCAAGATTTGACAGCCGGACTGTGCACCATGACGAAGGATACACTGCGGACGAACCGCGCTGTGCGAAGCGCTCACATGGTACTTACATTGTAAGGACGTGTATATTTTTACGGCTCTAAGTCGGAGCTCCTAACATAGGGAATGGTATTCCTTTGTTCGGCCTAACATTTCGAATGTTTCTAGAATCGGGAATGTAAGTGTTATGTTCTTCCTATGTTCCGAAATCGTGCCATGTTCTAGGAATGTACTTCCCATGTTGGGGAATTTCTCTTGATGGCTTACTAATATACACGGTCTTGCAATGTTGGGCCCATGTAAGCGCCTCGCACAACCCGGGTTGTCCGCAGTGATAACCGTGGTTGACTCGGATACCTCGAGCTCCGAGTCTACGTTCCGGTCGTTTGTGAGTTAATTCGTAGGAATCTCACGTTGTCCGAGGAGAATGCTTTCAGAGTCAAAATGGTCTCGTGTTATAGTTATGAGATCGAGCCACGGATTTGAATCTGTCCAGACACAACCAAGTGCTATTACAATGACCCAGTGTGAGGGAGAGCAGAGCTGGTCGCGGCAATTAGTATGGTCGTAAGTACGCTGTTGGTATGCCACCGCCACAGCGGAGGACTATCGGACTCTGAATCATTCTCACGACTGTGGCTGCACCAAATTTCGCGCGGGAGCCGTCGCACGGTCGCCACTCTTCACTGTCCCGGTCATTGTCCCGCTTTATCCCAGGTCTAACAAAATGAGCGGCAAAGGTGTCAAACGCGCTTCCCCCGGAGCGTCGACGGAGAAGAATCCCCTTGGGGACGTGGAGCTGACCGACGAGGATGCTCAGAAGTTGAACGGCATCCAGAAGGAGATCGCGCGTACGGAGCTGCTGCTAGGTACGTACAGTTGACGCGTCTTTGTCTGTGTGGAAAAGGCGTGCTGGCTGATGGGGTGTATTGCATGCAGAGCGCCGCGCTCAGGAGGCATTGTACCCCGTGTATGAAAAGCGTCGTGTAATCCTCAAGGGTATCTCCAAGTTCTGGCCCGTGGCACTCATGAACCACAGCATGTTCGCGCTTCACGCGCAGCACAACTCGGATCAGGTCGCGCTAAGCTATCTGGAGGATGTATGGGTTACGCGTGACACGAAGGAGTCGCGGTGCTTCACCTTGGAATTCGTGGGTGGTTGTGCGTTTCATCTGGCGGAGGTAGCTGACGCGTCGGGCGTAGTATTTCAAGGAGAACCCGTACTTCTCTGATAGTGTACTCAAGAAACAGTACAAGTGGTCCCCTGGGCCTGCGGCAGCGGAAGAAAAGTCCGACACGGACGGTCTGACTGATTCAATGATCGACTTTTCGTGGGAGCGCGACGTAGAGCCCCAGGTAGGTTCCATCGCTATGGAAGCTATGGCCATGGCTAAGAATACACTGTGATGCCGGTGCAGGCGAGCAAGATCAACTGGAAGGACGACGCGAAGAACCTGACGAAACTGCACCCGCGCGTGAAGGACGAGGACGGTGATGACATGCCTGCAGAGGGGGGCAGCTTCTTCAACCTGTTTGAGGAGGCAGAGGATCCATTTGACGTGCGTGCGCTTCATCTCCGGGTGCTGGATGGCTGGCGCTGAGACGTGACGGTTGCAGCTGGGCGTGCTGATCGCGAACGACGTGTTCCCCGAGGCGGTGGAGTACTTCCTGGGCCAGGCTGGCGGGGACGGGGTGGACTCTGACGACGACGAGGACAGCGAGGACGACGATGACGAGGAGGAGATTGACCTGGAGAAGCCGCGCCCGAAGAAGCTGAAGGTGTGAGGCGAGGAGAGGCAGCCAGCCGCTCTAGTGCCGCACACGCGCTGCCCTGACCAAAAGCAGAAGCTCCTTCTGTACATAGACACCTGGCCGCGGGCGCGTGGCTGGGCGCGCCGACGCGGCAGCGAGCGTCGGCGAACCATCGATTGCTATAAATAGTCGGAATGGACATGTGTGGTGCCTGGTATTTATAGGTGGATTTATTTGTGCGCAGACGTCTGATTGTGAGCTGAAGAAGCGCGGGCCACGCACGCTGATTGGCTGTGCGCGCTATTCATAGACGGCGTACGGCCCCGAACACGGCGATGGCTTTTTGACGTCTGTCCACCGTCCGTCCGCCGTGTTCCTCGCCCGTCGCGCTGCAGACGCGCCCATAGCGCCCCGCATATAAGGTCTGTCTCCTCCCCACGCACGTCAAAGGCCCGTCCTGACCTCGCTATCTTCTCCGCCGCCCCGTGCGGCCACAAACCCCCCCGTTCTTTACCTTCCCCATCTATATCCAGTCATGAAGTATGCCGTGCTATCCGCGCTCTTCCTCCCAGCGTTCGCGTCCGCGCACAACGTGCAGCCCCATGCACGACGCGCCACGGCCGCAGACGAGAACTCTGCCGCTCTTTCCAACGCGAACACTGCCACAGCCACCTCCGTCCTTCCGTCCACCGTCACCTTTTCCTTGATATCCGTGAACCCGACTGCCGTCCCGCTCTCGGAGATCAACACCGGTGCCACTCAGACGCAGTCTACCATCACTATCTCTACGACCTACGCGGGCGGTTCGAAGCAGACCTGGATCCCAAGTGCTCCTGACCTTCCGCCCTGTACGTCTCGGCGTTCATTCCCCCGTCTTCGACTCTAATGCTGCCGTGTTTCATTAGCTTTGCCCAACCCGACAAACTACCCCAAGCTGGATGTCACGCCTCCAACCGACTCCGACGAGGCCAAGCAGTGGATTCAGGAAGTGATGGATTCGGGCGTGTACATACCTGACACCCCCCCTACGAACCCGGGTGGATGCGGGAATAACACGGCGGCTGTGGCCAACGCGTCGTCGACCGGCACTTGCTGGTGGACTTGCGGCGGCTGTCAGAGGACGACGGACGTCTCGGTCTGCCCCACCAAGGACTCGTGGGGTGTCTCGTATGACGATGGTCCGTCGCCCTACACGCCGAACCTCCTGCAGTACTTCGGCCAGGAGGACATCCGTGCGACGTTCTTTGCCATCGGTTCTCGTATCATCTCGCGCCCCGCCATCCTGCAGGACGAGTACATGACGGGCAACCAGGTTGCCGTTCATACCTGGAGTCACCCGTACATGACGACGAAGACCACGGAGGAGGTCATCGTCGAGCTGGCCTGGACGAAGAAGGTTATCAAGGATACACTTAACGTGACACCGATCTACTGGCGTCCGCCGTACGGTGACATCGATGACCGGGTAAGAGCCATCTCGCAGGCGTTGAACTTGATCCCCATCCTGTGGACGCGCATCAGTGCGACGCAGACGTTCGATACGAATGGTAAGTCTAACGCCGCCGAATCACACTGTTCGTTTCATTAAGGTGCCTGCAGATTGGAGCATTCCCGAAGGCAGCGTGAACGTGTACGAGGTGCTGGACAACTGGGAAATGATCATGGGCAACTCGACCAAGATCGATACCGGCTTTATCGTCCTTGAACATGATCTGTTCGAGCAGACTGTCGATGTCGCGACTGGATACATCCTTCCTCAGGCGCTTGCGCACCAGCCGAAGTACAACATGACGCCAATCATCGAGTGCTTGGACATGCCTCTTGCGAACGGATACCTCGAGACGAACGATAACTCCAGCAACCCGCTGCCACTCGGTGCGTAGCCTTAGTTATTCAACGTACGCTATTGCCCGGCTGAACTGACCTACTAGCATCGGTGACTCCGAAACCGTCGTCCTCTGCCTCGGGCGCCGGTGCTTCGAGCACTGGCAGCAGCAGCAGCAGTGGCAAG
The DNA here is from genome assembly GCF_022376445.1 of Fomitopsis serialis. NCBI lineage: Eukaryota > Fungi > Basidiomycota > Agaricomycetes > Polyporales > Fomitopsidaceae > Fomitopsis > Fomitopsis serialis. The sequence continues at coordinate 17,415 of NW_025955375.1, read as the reverse complement.
AGTGGCAGCAGTAGTTCGAGTTCCTCGTCTGATTCACAGAGCAGCGGGTCGGGCAGCCTCATGGTCGTCAGCCCCGTGCTACTCAGTGCAGCGATTGGGGCTGTGGCTGCCGTGGCTACTTTGTTCTTGTAGCGGCGGTTCCCAGCACGTATGTATTTCGTCCGAACGCCTCCTGACGGGGGGCTTCGCTAATTGTGTTCTGCTTGAACACCAATCGGTCAGGGTTTTCGACGCCCGTGTCATTCTCTGTAGCCTACGTTTGCACCGTCGGACTACCGGTAATACAGCTTGAGTTGTTATGTTCGCATGGACATCTTATGAGTACACATACCCGTTCCGCAAGGACGAGAATTTATACCATTCACACACATCGGTGGACAGCGAGGACGTCCTTCCGATTCGTCGTACGCGATCTCTATTTATGGATCCATCGGTGTCTTTTTTCTGATCCCTGTGCAACGCTGCAGATTACGACTGAGGACCCGCCGACATTGCGCGCCGAGCCTTGCGACAAGCCCGCGTACGCAGGAACGTTGCCTGTGCGTGGCCCCGAGTCGCCGCGGCGGACGTCCAAGGCGCGTCGGGTTCCTCAACACCTTCCAAAGATGGTGGCATGGATTTCCCTTCCGAACATTGGCCGATGCGGCGCGTGAGACGGTGGTAAGTATCGTCGCGTCGCGTGGGCGGCGGGTGCGTGATCGCTGTGATGAAGTTGATGCTGTCAAGGCGATGTACGAACCAGGCGACTGTGGTGGATGTTGCTAACGGTACGCAGTGTTCCAGCCAAATTCAGGACTGCCAGACTGTGGAAGAGGTGGATCGCTGTCGCATCGGCAGCGTCGCCGTCGCGTTGCATTTGCGACATGGAGCCGAGTATGATTCGCGCGGATGATGTAGAGAGCCGGGCGTATCTGGTGGCAGCAGGAGGGCGGCAGCCGGCGCGGCAGACTCGGCGGCGGCATCGCCAAGGGCGGCCCTCGCGGATTGGATCTCCGCCGCCTTTTTACGGGGGCGCTGTGGCTGATGTGATTCTCATCCCCTCCTCCTTTTCGACACTCGTCGCCAGTTCTATCCGGCCGCCGTCGTCGACGGCCTCCTCAGTCCTTTGCTCCTTACTGTCTTTACGCCCACGCCCACAATGCGGTTCGCCCTCGTCTCCGCCCTCGCCCTCCCCGTGCTCGCCTCTGCTCACGGTCGCGCTGGCGTGCGGCACCATGTTCGTGACAGCACGGCCTCCGTCTCGGCCGCCAGTACTGCGTCTGCGTCTGCATCCGCGTCTGCGCCTGCCTCCACCGCGTCCTCAGCTGCGTCCTCAGCTGCGTCCTCTGCCGCTTCAGGTTCTTCTGCAGCGCCCCCAGGCAGCGCTGCTGCTACACCTGCGAAGGCGTCGTCAGGCTTCGGCACGATCACTTTCTCCCTGGCTTCCACCAACCCAACGGCTGTCCCTTACTCGTCTATCACTCAGGGTGCGCCCACGCAGACCACCTATGCCATGACGACCACGTACACTGCCGGTACCGTGCCCAGCGACATCCCAGGCGCGCCTCCCATCCCGAACTGTACGTGCTGATATCTGCATATTTCGTCGATAGTGCTAAACAGATTTTGCAGGGGCGGCCTTAAAGCCGGCGAACTACCCAGCGCTCGACAAGACCCCGCCCTTGGACTCTGACGAGGTCAAGCAGTGGATCCAGGAGGTGCAGAACTCGGGCGTCCCTATCCCCGATTTCGCTCCCACCAATCCTGGTGGCTGCGCCAACAACACTCAGGCTGCAGCTAACTCTAGCCGGTGCTGGTGGACGTGCGGTGGTTGCGAGCGTGACTATGATGTCACGACCTGCCCGACGAAGGATACGTGGGGGTTGACGTACGACGACGGCCCGTCTCCGTACACAACCGACCTGATGAACTACCTCGACCAGCATGCAATCAAGGGGACGTTCTTCGTCGTCGGCTCCCGTGCTATTTCGCGTCCTGCTATGCTACAGGCCGAGTACGTCCAGGGGCACCAGATCGCCGTGCATACCTGGAGTCACCCGTACATGACGACGATGACAAACGAGCAGGTCATCGCTGAACTGGGATGGTCGAAGAAGGTCATCAAAGATGTACTGGGTGTGACCCCGATCTACTGGCGTCCGCCGTACGGTGACATTGATGACCGTGTTCGTGCGATTGGTATGGCCATGAACTTATTCCCTGTCATGTGGACGCGTATCAGCGCTACCCAGACTTTCGACACGCTTGGTCAGTTACGCTGCTGTCCATGCGTTTGACGTGCTCACGTTCCCTGCAGACTACGATCTCGCTAGTGGCATGGCCAACCCCGTGCAGGTGCTGGACTCTTGGGACGCGATCATGAACAACTCGACGCAGATCGATACTGGTTTTATCGTCCTCGAGCATGATCTCTTCCAGCAGACTGTCGATATCGCGGTTGGTTACATTCTCCCGGAGGCTCTTGCCCACCAGCCTGCGTACAACATCACCCCCGTCATCACGTGTTCGGACATGCCTATGTCGAACGCGTACTTGGAGACCAATGATAACTCTACCAATACCCTTCCGGCTGGTGAGTAAAATGTCACAATCGTTGTTGCTTTGCTCAGGCTGCTCTACAGTCGTTCTCGGAGGCAACGTCACGACTGACGCGGATCCTTCGGGGTCCTCTAACGGCACTGCATCGGGTGCATCTACCAGCGGTGCCGTAGGCACCTCCGCTCTTAGCTCGGGCCTCATTACGGCGGCCGTTAGCGTTATGGCGGGTATGGCTGCATTCATGCTCTAGCCTTGGACGATCGCCGAACCATCCAAATGATCGTCGAGGCTTCGTCTTCGACTCTTGTCGACTCCGCAATAGATAGTTTACTGGTACAGCCTTGTGTCCTGTGGACATTTTGAACGACTGATACCTATTATTTCCGAGACCCCATTCACAATTCGCGTTGTAGTGTAGCCGATTTGTTACCCGAACTGCTGACTTCAATCACTAATTGCCCTTCTGCAACTGTGTCTCCACCATCTGTCGTCCATGTCGATAGGTGCCCTCATCGGTTACTCGCGTCGTATCTGGTCTCTTGAGAAATGTTCATGGACTCGAAGGCGCACAATATACCATCAATGCATGATCATGCTGCACGTCGCGTTTGTCGGACGATAGCCGGGCCTCCGTATCCCATTGAAATACTTAGCCGAGGGTGTTATTAAGGACAAGTGGGCGCATAATTGGATCTCAGGTGCGTCCAGGGGTCGGCGGCGATGGCCTAGACAACGTCGTCCGTCTTCGTCAACGTCCTTGTCCCCACGAAGTACACGCGGTGTTAAACTGGCTAAGGGTATCTGGCCCGGGATCTTGCAGGCAGCCGTACTGACGTCCACACCGGTCGGAGGAAGCTTCAGCAAAATTGCCCTGACTTGTACTACGGAACAACGATACCAAAGCTTACGCGCATGGCTAACGTTCATCCCAAGGTCCTTGGGCACCGGATCGGGGCCTCGGTGCCTTGCTATAATGCACTCCGACAGGCACGCCGTGCTTACCCTTAATATATCTGTGCGGCATTAATTATCATAAGCTGCGTCCGTCCGCTCCGCTTGAGATCTCTCCACATGAGTAAGATCGCTCAGTGGGCGTCAAGTCACCGGGAAAGATGGACTGAGGACATTCCGACTAGATTTACGTTCCCCGGGACCGCTCGAAAAGGAAGTAGTGATTTCGCAAGGTGGTTGCACAGCCACAGTTCACTCGAGGACGAGCACAAGTCATGCAGTCGCGGTTTCAGTGGTGCAGCTGCAGGCTGGATCACAGAATTTCATAGATGCAAGCTTTTACGTCGTAGTCACTGGAGGAGGATCCTAGCCACTCTCCATGCGCGCGAGCGCTTCCGACTTGCACAAAAATGTCAAGTTACTTAACTTACAGCGGATTGTTCCGGCAGGCGTTGGGGCTGCAGGGCGAGCTATTTTCGCTTTTGTAGAGATATACCTGTGCAACTAGTGCAGTACGTGCGGGTAGCATTTTACTTCCGTGATGATTGCATGTTGGTAAGTTATGCTCCATCATTATATCCATGAAGTTTGTTTGGACCACAAACTGATATTGAATGACCAATTAACGTAATTATTGTTGCCCGCCTAGCTCAATCGGATAGAGCGTCAGACTCTTACAATGTCTGTAGGCAGGCAATCTGAAGGCTGCGAGTTCGACCCTCGCGGTGGGCTAGTGTTTTGGTTCTTGTCGACACGCACTTTTCCTTGCCAGTTGCACTGATCATTGCACAAGCCTGGCGTGACGCCTTACAGCCCACGTATACCAATGTGAAGATGAAAATCCAGCATCAACGACATTTTGTTGTCCACGGCATTAGATATAAATACAAGTTACTTCATTCGTATGTAGGCGTCCCGTGTCGTAAGAAAACTTCGGTACATGCAGCAGTGTAGATGATGCCTCCGCGTTGCTCGCTTGTTTTCGATTCAGAGGATAGTGGTCTCGCAAGCACGTAGGGTTCAGCCGCGGAAAGTGCAACAGCTAATTGGATAAGCCGTTAATTCTTTGAAGATTGCGTAAAAATTATGTCTAGCGTACCTGATCATATAAGGTATGATGGAAGCGAGTAGAGTCGCGAATGCTGCCCATGCGAGGTATATCGCATTACCCATAGAGACTGTGATACCTAGAGGTGTGGGATCTGACGCATTGCCAACCATGAACCCATTGATCGACTCGGCCTTCTTGATGATGACAGTCCAAATGGCCGCCCCAATGAGAAGAAATGCGCTACCAATGATAGCAAAGGCGGTCGAAACGAGGAAGGCAAGAGGGTGTTTTAGCATGCCACTTAGAGCAGAGTGATGAATAAGCTTGGCGAATAGTCGGGGCACAGGGCAGACGAGACCCACCATATTAACGCTAACGCGGCGCAAATGGTACCAAGCAGGAGCACGTAATATGCCCCATTCGTGAAGTTCCCCAGGTAAGGAGAATCTATGAACGTGCTGGACGTTATGATGTAGTCCGTGAAACTCGAGTAATTCCCGAGCATGTCCGAAGTGATGACTTCGTACGGTTGGAACCGGTTCGCTGCGGTCATATTGGAACAGGTGCCGGCCGACGAGTTGACGTAGGCACAGTAGCCATACAACCCCCAATCGTAATGGTTGCGCAACCCTGCCCGCTGCTGGAGTGGTGCCGAAGCGTTGGCCGTGTATAAGCCTTCAATGGGATCGCTGAGAGCCGCGTATAGCCCATCTCTGTGAAGTGCCATGGGTATGCAGACGGTACACATATGTGGGAGCACATTACCCATAGCCAGACATGTTAACTCTGATCTGCAGGCCATGTCGGTCAACTGCGATGCAAACCCGAACGAAATGCCTTATGATTCACCATAGCTATGCCTCTGGGGACGGAAGACGTGTTGATTTGTCCGACCTTGTCATGCAATGTCAGCATGCACTACATACTCGATGGGCAAGATGCTTACATGCATGAAAATGAGGCATAGCAGCGCCGTCAATCTGGCACGTCAGTAGTCAACAGCGCGGCCTCGGAGAGTAAAGATGGGGCGACCACGCACGATAAGAGTGTGGCAGAGCCGATGCACATCTCTCCGCGGAGCTGCATGATTCCGGGACGGCAGTGCCTGCAAGCAGGTGAAGGGGGGGAAGGAAGCCAGTCCTGGTGCTGCCCGCAACAAAAGCGAACCGGATGCGCAGACGCGCCAGACGCGAGACCGACACGCTTGTGGCACGTTTTCTGATCGCCCAGTTCCAGCACGTGCGATTACCCCGGTCTTGCCCTTTCGAGAAGGCAGGGCACCTCGACCACACTCGGATGAACGCAGACGTACGTACTCGTCCGCCTCCTTCCTCGATGGCAACCGCACACCTCTTTCTCTAACGTTCAGAACCAATTCTACTTCGTTGTTCACACCGCGCGTCCATGGCCGACCAACGAGACACTACGGAGGATCTGCCCCCAGTTACTGGGTCATCTACAGAGCAGCATGCTTCGGAGTCAAGAAGGCCTCTCATGCAGCGTGCATTGGAGCGGACTGTCGACAGGCTTGGACGAAGCAGATCCTCGACTGGAAAAAAGTCGCAGCTGTCTCAGAGTCAGCCCACATTACCTGCGCAGAGTCCGCCGAGCCGTCTCATGGGTCTCAGGAGCCGCGTCAAGGGAAAGGAGAAGGCTTCATTCACAGATGACGGCAGCAGTGAAGGTTAACTCCAATCAAAGTGCGATTTTGAATTACGCTCACTGACGCACAGGAGAGGCTGCGACCACGCATTCGCAGGACCTCAGCTCGGCAAGCCGCGCAAAATTGCCCTCCTCGTCTGCGGCGCGGCAGATCTACCGCACAGTAACCTCTCGCGTGCGAGATGATGATTCACCGTTTGTCACTCCACGGTCGCCCCCACTAGTACCAAGGCGTTCTGATTTGCAGCGGCTCTTCCGAGGCAATCAATCCGTACGTTCTGACTTGCTGAACGTGTACTCTTGACTTCATCCACACTCCTTAGATGCACGCTGGGACGCAGACCCTGATACAGGCTTTGCAAGCAATGCCATGGGCAGAATATCAAGATGATGATGACGGAACTCCTCAGGGTGACACACCCACAGATACATCCAGTGACGAGGATGATGACCGGCGTGGTGAGCATCTCCCTATTATGTCCTGCGTAACAGCTACAGACGGGACTCCAGGCAACCATCTAGCCTCCTCGATCCATACAATATACCGTCCGCTCGCGCGCTCCAAGCGCGGCAAGTTGCCTACGCTTTTCTCTCGATCCAAGAGTCCAGAACTTGATCCTGTGAGTGACAGGGAGGAGACGCCGCGCCTGGAAGAGACTGTGATATCAGACGAAGAACTGCAAGACGACTTTGAGCCGCCGGATGACACACAAGACGTGTCGTACAGCGACAGTCAGCCTGGACCCTCAGATTCGCCCACTTCGATTCATCAATCAGTCCGTGGGACTCATAGACATCCGCCTACTCGCTCCGGAAGCATGGGCACGGTCAAGATTCAGCGCAGGTCGCGACTAGCTGAGAAGCTCAGAGACATTTTCGAGTTGCAGGGCATTCAAGAAGTTGTTGCAGGTATATGATCTTCTGTTTTCAAGGCTACACGTTACCAACCGCACGCTTCCCAGAGATGCCATGTTGGCTACTGCGGTCAATTCGTACGCAGCCATGCATTTTCTTCGGAACTTTGGGTCTGAGCATCTGCCGTGATCAGTGTTGCAGGGGTATATGTACCTCACTGACTCATATATGTGCTTCTTCGCACACATGCCTTCGAAAGAGGTATACGCAGACTTGCCTATTTACCTGAGTATACCTGAACACATGTTGTAGGACCAAGTCCTGAAGTCTGGCTCAATGTCCAAGAGAGCACAACGTACCAAACGCTGGATACGCCATTGGTTTGTCTTGAAGAATGACGCCCTCTCCTGGTACCAGTCACCATCGGCATGTCCAATGTCTCCAACGGCATTGGCAATGATTAACCTTTTCATAGGATCCTTACTTCCCACACGGCATCGTAGACCTGCGTTATGCGATTACATGTGAACCACTGTATGAGAGGGAGATACGCCTTCGAACGAATCAGAAGACCATCCGGTTATCCGCTGATTCAGCGCCGAGTCGAGACGAATGGATCAAAGCTATTCGCAAAGTTATGTTCAGGGCGCAAAATATGGGCGACAGCGTCAAGGTACGCACCAGAGACTATATAGCTGGGTAGAGCCTTACCCCTCGTCAAGATTGCGATACCCTACTCAGCCATCGCGGACGTTGAGAAGTCGTCGGCGATAGATTTCAGCGAGACTATCGAGATCAAGGTCATGGACAAGGATCACCCGTCGTTGACGGACTCTTACTTCTTTGCCTATTTCCGGGACCTTCCAGCAGCCCTTGAGCAGATCCGCGACGTTGTGCGTGCGTCTAGAGGGATCCCCACCGACTCGCATGTCCCTTCTGTCATCGACACGACCGTCTGCAAACCCACTACACCGCCTCCAATAGCTTCCCGCACACAAAGCGCGCCGCCTATGGATCAGCTGCCGAAGTCGCCGTCTGGCTTCAGGATACCTTCTCTACTGCGTCCCTTGCAGGAATCGCTACCACGTGTCCGTACGACTGCTCTTGGTCGAGCTACGTCTCCTGAACGGGATGATGGTGAAGACTACACTCATGTCACCAAGAGAGGCTCGTCGACCTTCATGGCGGTCACCGCGTCCCCTACGTCGAGCACCCTGATCGAAGACCGAGGCCCACCGCCGCCTCCTGAAGGTAGTTCCTCATCTCCGCCTAATCCGGCACTTCATACGTATCCTCCCTCACCTTCCTCTTCGCCCGCAATGTCAGAAATCATAACTACGCCATCCAAGGATGGTGGCTCGTGGACGGTTGGCGTGCCTTCGTGGCTGAGGATGCCAACGATACCCTCGCGACGAGCCCTCACAAGTGCCCTAGGCATTAGGTTGGGTGAACCTCACAGCGCACCTGAGGGTGAGGGCGTCTCGGAGGTCATCTCGTCAAACACTGGCACTGGTAGTCGTATGTCTACGAGCAGCAGCGGTCCGAATGACTTCGGTTACTTCAGCGTATTGGAAGCACCTACAACGATGCTCGACGATGAGAGTATCGAGAAGTTCCGATCTACGTTCGCATTTGATGAGAAGGAGACATTGCTTGGTGGTGCGTCGCACAACGCTTCTCAATCCGTTTGCTCACATATCTTCTGCAGTCTTTCCGGGATATGTTTACCGCCTGCTTCCTGTCTATGGACGCTTGTACGTGTCCACTGATTTCTTTTGCTTCAAGAGCAGTGGACCGTTAACCACGCGAACAAGGGTCAGTCATATCTATCATGTGCACGAACTGTACTTGACAGCTACCAGATGGTCCTTCCCATACGAGACATCCTATCCACGGAGATGTCTAGGGCGTTCCACTTCGGTCACTACGGTCTGGTAATCATCGTCAGGGGGCATGAAGAACTGTTCTTCGAGTTTAGCGACGAGGAGCGTCGCGCAGCCTTCGCCTCCCTCCTTGAACGGCAGATGGAGGACGAAAGGCGTAGATCCCCCAGCGCCGACACCCATGGATCGACATCGGAATGCCACGATAGGCTCATTCTGGATGAAGCTGGTCCCCGGCAACCCTCGGATATCGTTACAAAGAGGGCTTTGCACGAAGCAACTATGTCAGAATCGCTCCCTGCAGTCATGTTCAACTCCGCGTCCTCTACATTCCTCACATTCAAGCCTGATAAATCGCTGCATTTCACATTCTTGACCATTGGCTCTCGAGGAGATGTCCAACCGTACATCGCATTGGCTCAGGGCCTCATGAAAGATGGTCATCGATGCCGAATTGCGACTCACGGAGAGTTCAAGGATTGGATTGAAGCTGTATGTCATTCACTTCCGTGGTCCGACAAGATCTGATGAAACAATGCCTTGTCAGCATGGGATTGAGTTCGGTTACGTTGGCGGTGATCCGGCAGAACTCATGCGGATCTGCGTAGAGAATGGGACGTTTACTGTTGCGTTCCTAAAGGAAGGCATGCTTAAGGTTAGCACATCATGCGCGCAAATGCTCTTGTACTAAGTGGTTTTCAGTTTCGCGGGTGGGTCGATGACTTACTCAAGACCTCATGGGAAGCGTGTCAAGGGACGGACGTCCTCATCGAAAGTCCCAGTGCGATGAGTGGCTACCACATAGCAGAGGCACTTGGCGTACCGTATTTCCGCGCCTTCACCATGACATGGAGTCGCACAAGGTAGGTTCGCTCATTGGAGTGGATATATCATATGGTCCTAACGGGCCTGGCATTGTAGAGCGTACCCGCATGCGTTTGCCGTGCCTGAACATAAGGTCTGTGAGGTATTCTTACCATAACATACATTCACTGACTTGCGTGCAGATGGGAGGCAACTACAACTACATGGTACATAAATTTACTCTAGGAATTCTTCTATACATGCTAACAGCGATGTCCGTCAGTCATATGTGCTGTTTGATCAAGTCTTCTGGCGGGCGACCGCGGGTCAGATAAACCGCTGGAGACGAAACACTCTCGGTCTCGGCAGCACAAGCCTCGACAGGATGGAGCCGCACAAGATCCCCTTCCTATATAACTTTAGTCCTGTCATCGTTCCGCCGCCTCTCGACTGGCCAGAGTGGATCCACGTTACAGGCTACTGGTTCCTGAACGATGCGGACGTTAGCTCCAAGAAATGGTCGCCTCCACCTGATCTCATCGAGTTCCTCGACTCCGCACGCAAAGCTCAGAAGAAAGTTGTCTACATCGGCTTCGGCAGTATCGTCGTGTCGGATCCAAAGTCTATGACCCGTTGCGTGATTGAGGCTGTGGTTCGAAGCGGTGTCTATGCCATCCTCTCGAAGGGTTGGTCAGACCGGCTTGTGAAGGATGCCTCGGACGTTACAGAACCCGAGGAGCCGTTACCAAAGCAGATCTATTCCATTGCGTCTATTCCGCATGACTGGCTATTCCAACGTGTAGACGCGGCATGTCATCACGGTGGTGCTGGGACAACTGGAGCTAGTCTACGAGGTATGTTGGTCGCACTGCTCCGGAGGTACTCAATGTTCACAAATTAACACAGGCGGCATTCCTACGATTATCAAGCCATTCTTTGGAGACCAATTCTTCTGGGCTGATAGAGTGGAGGCCCTTGGAATCGGCTCGGCCGTTCGCAAATTGACCGTAGAAAGTCTAACTCAGGCCTTCGTCACCGCGACCACCGATCAGAAGCAGATCACTCGTGCTAGAGCCGTCGGAGAGAAGATACGGGCGGTAAGTACATTGAAACGTCTTGGTTTTCAGGTACTCACCGGGTTGTAGGAGGACGGTGTGGGAACAGCCATAGAAGCCATTTACCGTGATCTCGAATACGCCAGGTCGCTTGTCAAAAGCGCTGCCGCGGAGGACCTGCACGATGATGGCTTGGACGCTGAGCACGCCACAATTCGTGACCTTCGTCCATCTCTACCCTCTCCGGTGTATTCTGGTGCGCGATCGGGCAGCAGCTCTGTCAGCTCCGCACACGATGCCCCGAGTGACTGGAGCGTCATATCTGATCAGGAGTGAGCCATACTTACTTTGTATCTGTCTTCCCCGAAGGATCTGTGTGTAGAATCACATCTGCGTTGACCAGCATGTACACTTACGCTACAGCGACTAACTGCTTGCTTTGTTTCAATGCCATACCTACAAGTAACCCCATGACGATAACGATGTAGCATAGAACCCATAATACCGAACCCCTTCTTCTCCAGCGATCATTGTTGTGCAGCAGCTTCCTGCCCGTAATGCCGTTCGAATACGCGCTTGCTGAATTGGCCGAAGGTCTCCGAGGCCGCAATCCGCTGGTTCGTGTCTGGTTGCATGAAGAGCGCAAACGTCTCGCGGGAGACACTATCCGTACCCGCACCTGCGCCAACGCGGACGCAATGTGGCGTCGCGCGCAGACTGCCTGCCGTGGCAAGCTCTAGGGCCTCACCGGTTTGGAAAGCGAGGCAATCCGAGGGGATGGAAACCTTGGTCAGGTCGCCTCCGCGAGTCCTGATGTAAAGACCCGATGTCGGAGAAGGGCTCTGTATGATGACAGGTTTCCCTGCTGGACCTGGACGAACGAACATCGCCTGTTTCGATGAGTAAGCAGCGGGACATGATAGGACTCACGGAGACTACTCGCCGAGCATAGTCCTGTGAGAAGAGAATGATCGATGTGGAATCCACACCAACTGTCGATGGGCTCATCTTCTGCGGGAAGCGCAGCATCTGAAGAGGGTGCGAAGTAGTGCAGTAGGCGGGCCTTAGTTGTCTGTGAGGTTCTAATGAGATCCGCCAACGAGACAGAGGTATCCGTGAGGTGTGAGGAGGCTGTCGACACGTTAGAGGCACATGTGATGGTGATGGTCTGGGAGAATGCGTACCAAAGGGCTGACAGGCGGTCGCCAATTCTGTGCCGACCTTGAACACAAATCTGTGCTCATGTCCCGCGTTAGGTTCGCGGGCAGCGGTGTGATGATTATATCGTACCTGCCCAAAATCTTGAATGCATCCTCGAAGCCTTCTAGTCCATGTAAATCGTTGGTAGGCCCTACATCACGGACGATATCACTGACAAGATCCTCCCATACTGGAACGTTACTAACAGATGTTTGTCCCATAGTACTCTGGGTACGCCTCACGCTGCCCTGCGGTCACATCAGGGGTGTCCACAATTGGATTCGCGTAGTACGATCCCTTTAGGGTATCTGCAGCGAGAAAAGGTCGTCAGAGATTTGCCTGTGACAGGTCTAGCTATTCGCCGCACCGGGTCTGCCATTCATGGTCTCCTACGTGAAACGGAACCGTGATTCACCTGTCCCGTAAGGTGGCATATTCTCTCACCTTGCCATGCGACCACCCGAAACTGTGAACTCCAGGACGAAGATTATGACACCTGATGGTACCTCAAGCTTAAGACGCACCTGTATTTACTTCGCGGGTCCGCATAATGCTCCCTTACTTCGTGGTCGAGGTTTGCGAAACAATAGGCGAGCTTGAGTAGTCTTTCCCTCGCAACAACATAGCTTGACGGAAGATCGCGGACGACCACGATTCCCAGACAGTCTGGCTGTGAGCCGAATGCCTTTGCTGTTCGACATCCATGTATACGTGATGATTCAATTTCGCATACGAGGCAATACTTACCAATGGAAGTAGTCAATGACAGAGGGGAGTTCACCAAAGTGGGGTACGATATAGAGACAGCGCCTTCCGAGGTATAAGTGATCGGACTGTCGCTCGCAACTGTTGCCAATCTTCGGGACACAGCAGGTCCTGAGAGGCTTCGCGCGGTTCGCGTAACGCATCTCAGAGCAGACATCGTACGCAAGTATCCCCTAGAGATGCAGAGTGTAAAGGAGTCCAAGCTCAAGGATGGTGCCAACTGATAAGTGGGCACCGCGGTGAATCTGCTAATGACCTACAAAGCGCCGCAAAATCGTTCACCCCTCGATGGTAAGCATGGCATCTAGATCTGCGAGATAACGATCCTACCAAACAACTTGAATATATAAGAAGGTCCTGGTATAATACAATGAATATACAGCTTAGTGAATGCCATTGACGGTGATGGCACCATTGGACGCAGGGACCACATCCGCCTCAGATAGCGCCTTGCGCAACGCACCACCTGTCTCATCAATAAAATGCAAGAACCTCAAGATCTCCCGGCAGAGTTGCCAGTCTTTGACTGTAATGGCGCTTCGAAGAAGACGTACTGCATCCCCGCCAACCCCGTCAGCGTCCAGTTGATCAAGACCATGCAAGACAAGTAGGTACGACCCGGCCGTCTTGAGCCGATTGGATGACAGACATAACTGAGTCAGACTTAGCAACGTGTTCACCTAGACGTAGAAGTATTCTCACCTCGAAAAGATCTTTTGGGTTGCCAACGACGTCAAATAGCCGGGCCCATCTGGTCATTTCGATTTTGCGCGCGCATCCAACCACGACATCCAAACAGATGTCAAAATGATCCAGAAACTCGATCGCGTCTGGCAAGAGGCGCTCCCGCTTGGCAGAACCATCCCCGTCCTGCAGAGTAGCATCTTCTTCGACCACATTATGCAATGTCATCTCTAATGCGTGCGCAAGGTACACGAGATGCTGATAATGCGATGCAAAGAGGATGGCCTCTCTGACTTGGCCGTTCTCCAGATGGTAGAGTAAAACATGGTGAAGGAAAAGATGTGACTGCCCCGATGCGTAATCAGTGTGATGACTGTATATGAAATGGAAACGAGGGCGCACACTAGTGACTTGCCGAAACATGGTGAATGAGAGGTTGGTTCTGGTAGCTGCTTCGTACTCTACGCCGATGAAGATGCCCTTATCCATGAGAACAGCTGATGCACGATGAATATGGCGAAGTGATCAACGGTATGAGGACTCACATAGCGGATAGAATTGCAGAGGGATGTTCAGGCTCTCCTTGACGTTCCCTCGCGTGACTCCAGGTGAGCCGGACACGCCCGCTTCGACAGTAGATTCGATATTCAGGGCGTTCAGCCACAGACGAATTCCTTGCCCGTCGTATCCCCATAACGAGTTCTCAAGAGTGCCAATGCCCCGCAAATGGATCCAGCAGAACTCAATCTTATCAGCTAAAATCTGCATGTCGTATCTGACTTCGTTATCACCAGACTTCGATTGGGTAAGTCAGATCATCTGCCACCAAGGGACTGAAGCGTGTAACGCACCCTCCGGGGCCTGAGCAGGACAAGCTTGCCGCCTACAATCATCAACACTGTTGCTACCGCGAGATCATCTACCGGATCTCCCAGTTCTGCAACACATGTTCAGGTTCAGAATGACAGACGAAGGGAAACTTGATATCCTTACGTTTCTGAGCACTCGGTATCATCCAGCTCAATGACCTTACAGCCCCAGGTACGGATATGACGCCAGCAAAGCTGATGCTCCCACACTGGTGAAGCTTGATGGTCTCGGCCGTCGGAATGATCAGGTAGTGGTGTAGTGTATTGTCTGCCGTATAGACAAGCAGCGAGTTGTCCACCAAAGAGAGAACAACCACAGGGGTAGTGAGGATCTCTCGATGCAGCACGTTCTGGTTGCTCAGCTCCAGATCACGGGAATATAACCGAATCTTGGCTTGAGGGTGAGTATCATGGCCTTCGATTGGGAGAAGGATGACTTACCTGATACGAGTTTGCCACGTCCACGGCAGCGATCAAGACGTGGTGGAACCAAAGCAGACCGCCCTTCACCGCGAATGCATGTTCTTGCAGGTCATCCGCAAATAGCTTCCACCGTCCAGATGTTGTGCTGTAGTGGGCGAGACCGCGTCGGCCAGCGACAGCGATGAGCCGTCCGTCTGCGCTCAAGGCTGAGTAGCGAATGGGCCAATTTGCTGACAGGTATGCATGGGGAATCTGATCAACAGGTGAGCTCATAAAATGCGCGCTTGTTGTTGTTCATACCTTAACATGCTGCCAGACGTCGGATTCAGGGTTGATCACACTCATGTCAGGCTGGTCTGCGCCACGGTAGACCAGGACCCGGTCGTCCATCTGGAGAAAAGCGTATTGCGTATTGTCCTGCAGATTGTCAATTTCCAACTCGCCTCCTTGAACAGAGATCGTACCGGTGAATGCTGCCCAGTAGTTGCACTCTTGGCGAATGGTATCACAAAGAGCTGTCCATCGGTCTCTTCGCGCGGTCAGTTTCGAAGACAGACAACTAAATGCAGAACTCACTGTCAGGGGCAGGCTTTGCCAGCACCACCAGTTCGAAGTTCCCCGGAGCCCAGAACTATACGCAGCGATCAGAATACGCACCAGCATCGCGGGAACTTCCGTACCAGGTCTGTGACACCGTACATGAACGAATCCTGAAATCTGAAGATCGATGTGAGTGGATGTGAGTGGGCGACCATGTTGGAAGTAGATGACGAACTTCTCCGGATCGACTTCGTACTCGACCCCAAAGCCCCAAGCCAGACAGCGTCCGCCTACGCTCCATATTGCCCAACCCTTCTCCCAACCAACAGCAAGAACGTATCCGTCAGAGCTCCACTCCATGGAGAGCACAGGGCCTGTGCCTTCTCGGGCGTACATGTTGGGTATCTGGAGGACTTGGGGATTTGAAGGAGGGCCGTCCTCGGAGGGAAATCCTGTAAGCTCCACAGTCCCACTGTGATACCCGCACCTCAGTCATAACCCAGAGATGCATTTTATGCGAACGAGCATACCAATATGTACCGGTGGCAATGAGAGAAAACCGAGTATTCATTCCGACGGTCATGACACGTCTTGGCTCGTCGTACGGGTATTCGCCGTCCCTGAGCTCGCCAGGATCCTGCCTCCGACGCTTCTGGACCCACCGTGGGGGCTCTACATTGTGTATGCAAGTGCCCTGCCACCGCGCTTCCGGATGCTCGCGAGTGCTCTCTTGCGAATCCCTACGGCTTTGCAGCTACCGCTCAGTCAGCTCTGGCAGCTTGTCATAAGGAGAGTATTTGCACCTGCTGTGAGTCTTGGCTAGCATTTGACAGCGAGTCCCTGGGATAGTCTGCTTCACTGGAATCAAGTTGAACAAGGTAGGCTCTCCCGTCTGAGGTCACCCAGGTCTCAATGCCAGTGGCCTTCGAGTACACCATCTTCGTGACACATACTACAGTAGAAGGTTTCATTACGCAGGCCCATGCTGATATGCCTCGCCCACATACCATCCGAGTCGACGAGCCAGGGGAAGTCTTCGTCGTTCAAGTACCAAGTCGCGCATTGATCTTCCGCTGACTGCATCCCCGGCCAAGGGATACGCTGAACTGTTGATGGGCTCTTGGTCGTGAATAGAATGTACCCATTACGGGGCAGTACACTACGTGACAAATTATGAGCGTGCATACAAGGACAGCTTCGGACACGCACCTCAGAAGGGTTCCCTCCAACCGAACAACCCCTTCGAGATGTAGTCCGATAGATTGGAATGGGAGCGCCTCCCCAGGACCCGGGAGGAAATGGCGCTGTGCGCTCGGTGCAAGCTGCGGTGGCTGGTAGGGTATCTCTTGAGGGTCATAGTCGACCGTGACAATGACCAGATACGACCGTGCAGTCTAGAGTCAAAGTCGTTCATGCATAAGTGACACCGATAGTCAGATGCTGAGGAGGCGCACCTGGATGACAATGTTCCTGCCGTTCGGCGACCAGCTCATTGACACATTCTCTCCGTGCTCACTCAAGACGTTGGCGTCCGCGCCAGGTGCGCCAGCACTGCGGAAGGCTGCGGGACACAGTTATCGAATCCTTCCTCAACGGACTATATAAGTGACATACTCTGACACGCCATGCAGACAGACCGCCCTTGGTCAGGGTGCAGAAGAGGCTCTTTCGAGGACTTGGCGACAGGCAGATGACCGGCTCACTAGCAACTGGGAGAGCTGGCGCTGTGGATAGCTGCCTTGCTGCAGAGCTAGGGAACGGTGTTCAAGTTCAAGGACAGATAGTCGCCATTGGATTCTCAGGGCACTGGCGAGCCAGAGACGGCGCTGTCGTAGGTGGATGTGTCGGGACACCAGGTCGCACATCGTGGGTAATTGTGCACGAATGAGCTCGCTCTCTCACAGTTTAGATAGAGCCGATCCTTTGCCAATCAGCGACTGGGACAAGTCGCAATCCGTACATGTATCAAGGCCGAAGACAATTCCTGTGAGCGATGACATATGCATGCGATTGACGAGGTGCGACCACTACAAATACACGGGATGCAAGACCTACTACGCGCACTATGGACCCTAGTGGTACAAATGAACAAACGAGAGAATGTTCGTAAGGGGAACAATAAAGTACTACGATAC
>NW_025955374.1:0-34142 GCF_022376445.1 Fomitopsis serialis | reverse complement strand
GGGGGAACTCTGACCCGTCGCCGTTGGCGGGCGTTGTCTTGCGAGTTCCGATTAGTTGCATCCCCCAAATCCACGAGCTGCTCAAAAGCTTGAGTGAACCTGTTGAACTCTGATGCGCGGTTGGAACGTACCTTAGGAAGCGCGCCTTCCTTTCCCTTGGTATGATGAAGCTCCTGCGACTTGGCCGATTCGTTCAGTTGGGTGACGTACAGCTTATCGCCGACTAAGATCGCCTCGACCATATCTGCAATCTTCTTCGAGCCGCTCGGGTTACGAATCGACGCGTACTCCGCCTGTTCGTCTGAGACACCTAGCGCATGTTCGACCCACCGGGAGGACAAAAGCCGCGGTACCACCTGTCGTTGCTGATCGACCTCTCTGTAGCACAGAGACGGTTGTGTATATCGCTAGCAGACATCGTTGTAATTCCCCTGCTCGCTGTCATAACAAAATCTGCGATCGCTAAGTTCAATAGAATCTCCACTGAGACGCGTGAATATACTCACTTGAAACGATTGAGATCGTCGTGCTTCTCGATCCACTGCTGCAACGCCGTCCAATCGTCGCGTGTGAAACCAGAGATCTGCTGAATACGCGAAGGTCAGTCGCTGGAATATGAAAAGCACAGACATACTTACGATCTCCCCAGTGACGTGCGGGAGATTGTGGTACTTGTCTCCGAAGGCCTTCCGAACAGCCTCGGGGTACTCGTCTTCGCCGTCGGTCTCGTTGGTGACTAGTGCGCAGTGAGGCGGATTGGCGGATGGTACAAGCATGTCACGCTTACCTGCCTCAGCAGGGTCGGACTGGCCGGCGGCGATCTGTTGGATCTCTGTTTCTGTTATACTAAATATTAGAGGGCTGCTGTGCGCATTACAAGACATGGATTTGTTACTTACCCTGTTCAGTGGCTTTAGGTTTCTTGACCTCGTTGGGTTCCCTAGCTTGGTGGCGATCTTTACGACCGGATTGGCCAACTCGATTGCGATGTCAGTGTCTACGAAAGCACGATAAGAGTATATAGGGCCTCACCTCCCGGGCTGTTGGGCTTTCGCTGCTGGGAGTCCGATTCATGTGATCCCCCTTCAAGCCGTTGGAATTGACACGACTGCGAGGATGACCGGGGCGGGGTGAGCGAGCAGACTGCGTAGCAGCAGAGCGAAGGAGAGAGGTGGTAGACATCTTAGTTCACGGCTTAGAACCAGAGGCAGAAGACATTCTAAAGAACCGGGGACGGCCGCCGTGCTCAGTCAAGGGGTCTATATCGTCAAGTGACTAAGCCCGGGTAGGTTCCAGCACCGCCTACGCCTCTCCACTCACACTCCGCCTTAGCTGCAGTGGCCCATGGTAATCCACCGTCTCCCCTGGGTGTGAGATCGTCGCGTTCATTCCCTCGCTCATAGGACCTTTCGAACAACGATATCCCAGCATTGCGGCCGCCGTACACCTTCTACGGCCGCCATTAATCCGCTCTATTCGCCCCGGCCTATGCCGGAGCTGGCAACCAGGGGTAACAGGGACTGTGGCGTGGGACATTTCGGCATGTTACACGCCACAGCTCGCGGGTAGGTATAGATGAAGTACGTACTAGTAACCAGAGGCCAATGAACAAGTACATACCTTAGAAGACGAGCGCAATTTACGGTCGGTGGTTGATTAAGCGTCTACAATTGTTTGTGAACGCGTGACCTATACGAACGTGAAATAGGATCAGCAAGGGCTCAGGAAGAAGAAGGCAGGAACATGATTTTTTACCAATGCCCGAGCCTTAAACCGACATGACAGTTGAAGATGAAGGAGAGACGCGAAGGAGATCGCGTCTGAATGGCGCGCAGGTACGCGCCCACGCAACGTAATGACAGATGAAGGGACAAATCAATTTTCTCAAATGATTTGGGACTCTGCAACATACCTGGCCTCTTCCTCCCCATTACCTGTACGTTCCTACTCCTCCGCTTCTTGGTTCTGAGATCTGGGTGATTTTTCGAGCTAGCAATGGTCAGAAAAAAGCGCACCATCGAAGAACTCCTCAATGATACGTGCGGCGCTTGTCACGAGACTTTTCGGACAAGTCAGGGCCTGTGCGCGCACCAAACCATGAGCAAGAAATGCTCATGGTACAAGAAAGGAAAACTCAAGGAGATCTTCGAGGTCCAGGGCCGTCAGGAGTCTTTGAACGACGGTGTAATAATTGAGCCTGCAGGGTAAGCATTAAAACCGCCTCTGAGGTTTGATCAATTAATTCACAATGTGCGTTCAGAACCAACGAACTGTCGGGTAGACGCGAACATTCTGGCGACAAGCCAGAACCCGTTGCAAATCTATCACCCGAAGAGGATGCAGATGAGGACGATGAAGACGAGGACGACGAATTATCGTCACTATACGACTTTATAGATGTGTGCCCACCGTCCAAGCCGCCGAACGATCCAGGAGGGACCGGAGATGATGGTGAGGGTGGAGGTGGACATGGCGAAGGCGGTCGCAACACAGGCGGTGACGCAGCAGGGCCATCGACTTATGCAAGACGAACCGCGCTCTCGCTCGATGACGACGACGACGAGCGTGTGGTAGACGAAGATACAGAAGCTGGAGAGGTTACTCAAGTTGACGAAGACGTGCGCAGGAGATGGCTGGAGGGCAAGGAAGGTCGAAGTTCAAGTAAGTGATCATTGACACTCACTTAGCAAATGTGTTCTGAATGTAAACTTGTGATTAGCGGGTCCGACTGCAGGAGAGAGGAGCACAGAAGACGCGACAAACAGTGACGGAAAGAACCCATGGGAGCCATTTCAGTCAGAGATGGATTGGCGATTCGCGTCTTGGGCAATCCAGGAAGGACTGACGCAGGGTTCCATCGACAGAGCGTTAGAAATACCCGGTGTGAGTACCTGGGCTTCCCTGACGATGTTACTCATATATGCTGACGCACCTCAGTTCCAAGAGAGACTCGGCCTGTTGTATCACAACAGCCGTGCTCTCTTACAGTGCGTGGATTCGCTGCCCGAGAGGGCAGAATGGACGGAAAGGTTGCTATCGTTCAGGGACCGTCCTAACGAGAAGCACCTTGTTCAGTTCCGCGACATAATCCAGGCCATTCGCACCTTGTTGGGAAACCCTGAACACGCGGATCAAATCGTGTACAGACCGCGGTGTATATTCTCAGACAAGTCGAGGACGCACCGTCTCTACAACGAGATGTGGACAGGGCGTTGGTGGCATGCCATTCAAGTGAGTAATCGAATATCAATCAATCCTTGCAAATATCTGAACCAATTGCAGAGCATCTTACCTGTAGGCTCAGCAGTTGCGCCCGTCATTATCGCGACAGACAAAACTCAGTTAACACAATTCTCGGGAAACAAGGCTGCCTACCCGGTCTACATGACGCTAGGCAACATACCGCGTGCTCTGAGGCGCAAGCCGTCTGAGCACGCATGTATTCTCATAGGTTATCTATCTGTCGATAAGGTTAGCTCCGAAGGCATCACTCAGCGCAAGCAACGCGCTCTCGTTCAGCACCTCTTCCACGTGTCCGTGCGCGCGATCTTGGAACCGCTCGTCCAGGCCGGGAAGGAAGGTATCAAAGTCACCTCAGGCAATGGAGAGGTTCGACGCGTACATCCGATCCTCGCCGCCTATGTAGCCGACTATCCAGAGCAGTGCCTGGTCACTTGCGCCAAGTCTGGGACATGCCCTAAGTGCCAGGCACCAGAGCAGCTGCTGGAATCTGCGAAGCCAGGTACACCTCGTACTTCCATCTGGACCTTGGATGTTCTCCGTCAAGCCAGCGAGAAAACCCAAGGCAAGACGAGCTCTAATGCGTACACCCGAGCGTGTCAAGACCTCAACGTGTCGGGATATGTCGTGCGTCCGTTCTGGCGCGATCTACCCTACACCGATATCCATTTGTGTATTACCCCTGACGTCCTCCATCAACTCTACCAGGGAGTTTTCAAGCACATCGTCGAATGGTGTACCGAACTCGTCGATGAACACGAGCTCGACAGACACATTCGCTGCCTTCCTCCGGCATTCGGTACTCGCCACTTCAAAAACAGCATTTCCTCTCTGTCTCAAGTCTCAGGGACCGAACGCAAGCATATGGCGAGGATTCTCCTCGCGTGTCTGGTAGGCCTGATACCCAGCAAGGCTATCCTTGCTTTCAGGTCTATACTCGATTTTATCTACCTCGCGCAATATACTACTCATGACGACACCACTCTCCAGTACATGGAGGACGCACTCAAGATATTCCATCGCAATAAAGACGTCCTGGTCGACCTGGGAGTGCGCGAGCACCTCAACATCCCGAAGTTTCACTCGTTACTCCACTACGTCGACGCCATTCGACTTTTAGGCACTACCGATAACTACAATACTGAGGCGTTTGAACGCCTTCACATCGACTACGTGAAGAAAGGCTGGAGGGCGTCAAACCATCGCGATGCACGTCCGCAAATGGTTCGTTGGCTGGCACGACAGGAGAAGATGGTCGTGCTCAGCTCGACCATCCACCGATCGCTCAGGAGTGCCGATCGGGAGCCAGGGGATGACAGTGACACAGGGAACTCTGAACCAGACCGAATACCTATGTCGTCACGAATCAACGCTCGAATCAAACTACCCAAACACCCTACGGCACCTCTCCAGACTCTCCCATCCATCGTCAACAAACACTGCGCACCGGGCTTCATCGACGCACTTGCTCAGCACATCTATACTCTCAAAAACGGGCACCCTCTCTCGTCCTCACAGCTCCGGAGTGCTGTCACCCACATGCCGATCAATCGCCTCAATGTATTCCATGGATTCAAATTCACCCCCGAGCCGCTGACCGACGATGCGATGGAAACTGACGGACAAGCAGCGCGTTTCGACACGGTAGTTGTGCTGCAGGGAGAGGATGCCGAAGCTACCGGCTTGCAAGGTGCGTATCGTCTTCTCTACTACACTCCTCACAGATTCCTGATATGATCACTGTCTATAGGTACCCGTATTGGGCGCGTCAAGGTAATCTTTAAGCTGCCGCACGACATCAAAGATCCCCGAACTCTCCGTCAGCTACCAGCTCCTCCCGAGTGGGCTAGCCAGGGGCCTCTGGCGTATGTAGAATGGTTCGCAAAATTACCAGCCCAAGCAGATCCCATTCATTTGATGTACCCTGTCCACAAGCCTCCCCTTCGCGCGAACGGAAAACCTGTTGGTGCCATCATTCCTTTGTCGATAATTCGACAATCATGTCAGCTTGCTCCCTGCACACCTGGATCGACTCGCGCAATGATTCGCGAGAATGTACCTGAAGACTGGGACACTCATACTGTACTAGATAAGGCTGCAAAGTTTTGGCTTAATAATTGGGCATCGAAGTACGCGTATCAGACGCTGTGGTAGACTAGTAACTTCGTAGTAGAATACAATGGTCACGGTGTCTGAATAGCTCTTAACGGCTCAACAGCTTCGTTGACGATGCTTCATTGACCTTCAGACCGCGACACTAGGTACTACTTCCATCACCCGTATAATTATAATACAAATTTTCAGACTGCTTTGAAGCACCCTCACCATTTAGTAGCGGAGCAGGGTATGGGCAGTAACAGCCTGTTGTGTCGTCATTATTTGAGTCGATCACAATCAGCGTTCTCTGGACTGAGCGCTTCGCACTTCAGGCCTCAGGACTCAGGGCCAGTACTCAGTCCTCGACCACCATCGAGTCTGCCGCCGTCTCGACGCCATCCTACCTGCCTGCATTCCTGCCCGTACCCGCCGACCTGCTTGTTATCCGACCATTCACTCGTGCTCTCGCCCATCTGCTTTCTCTTTCACCGGCCCACTCAGTCGTTTTCCCTCTTCTTCCCCGCTTACTCGTCTGACCGCGTCCGACCACCTGCCTCGCTGTCTCCCCGCCCACTCGGCCGCTACGCACGCATCTCTGCCCCAAGTCACGCAGGACGATCTTCAAATTCGAGCCAAAACATTTCGAGCAGTCTTCACCGTCCACCGACTCACTCGCCGACTGACTCCCTCGTATCCCGACTCCCTCGTATAACGACCCTTTCACCTGCCGACTCACCCATCGATTGACTCACCCGCTGACTGACTGCCCGCGGTGACTACGGCGGAATACGTTGCCCTGAAGAATCTGGAGACGGCTAACTTGAACTCTGATGTGAGTCCCTCGGGTGCATCATGTATAATGCCAACTCATGTATGTTCACTGAAGTCGATCAAGCTTACTTGTATGCTCTCAGAAGCCCTTCGGAGGGTCTTGGTGCTTTGGCGGAAGTGCAGAGTCTACGGGACGAGCAAGACCGTGGACCCTCTTCGATAACGCTCGAAGTCTCATCGTTCCCCGCCTTACCCATGCTCTCACTGTCAGTGATGCATATCGCATGGATGCATCACACCGGATGACCCGCAACAGGCCCTCGACATCTACTCGATCGCACCTCCCCTTGATAGCAGACACCCCCTTTACATGTCTGCCCTCTTCTTGTCGAACGCGTACACGGGGGCGACCTTGTGCAGGCGGTACGGCGAGCTCTGGCGGTGGGACGAGTGGTTGCTCCGCCAAGCGATCATTCCCGCTTCGCGGTTATGCGTGCACAAGCAGGGTGGCAATGCGTCAATATGGACTCTCCTAGATAAGTACCACTCATGCAGCTCGCACTGGCCACCCACGTTCCGTTCTGCGCAGCGCTCGACCATCACTGTCTTGCACCTCCACACGTTCGTCCTCCGGGCGCATGCATTGCAAGCCGAAGCGGTCATCCGGACGTCCCGAGACGGCACGGAGAAGGCGCACAGGTGGATCAGCGCTGCGCGCTCGGTGGAGTACCGCACGATCCTGACTGCCAGCACACAGTTTCCCAAGGCCGGCGAGCGGAACATCCAGGCTGACGACCTAGCGACCTCAGTGTCGCAGTGTGTGAGGCAGGTGGTGCAGTCGGCGAGTACGCTGGCTACGTAATCGATGTATGTGTTCTCCATCTGACCTGACATTGACACTGGAAACTAACTCCGTTGAGGCAGGTGTTATGGTGGGCGACCTGACATACATACAAGGTAGCACATGCCGTGCCTAGTGTACGGATACGGTGATGCGGAGCTCGCGAACCGGACCTTCCGCCTGTGCGTTCACCAATGCATTGTCGATCAAGCAAAAGACCACTAGTGGCCAGTTACTCAAGGCCCAGAAGTTCAGCGGCGCGCCACCACTGCCGCCGCGCCTCTCACAACTCCTCAAACATCACTGCGATCACCGAAACATGATGCGAATACGCCCCTAGCGGCTTTGCCAAAGGAGACACAATGATCCGGTATTCGCTTCGATAACACCGGCGCAGGAGAATCACGAGCAACTGAAGGAGGACTGGAGGAAAAGCGATGCCACCATGACCTTGCATATCACGATCCGTCCCGGCGCATTGGGCGGTAACCGGTGACCGGTTCCTTTGGCTGAATCCAGTCATTCGGGTCATACCATCGTTCCGGTGAATAAATGTCTCAGTGCGCTCATCACGGACTCCGAATTCAACGTCGTTGAGGAAGGTCCGGGCGATCACCCGGACGACGACAGTGCCTCGCTACCTCTGCCCCCAGCTCTCTCAAGGCTGCCGTCGCACCCGCAGACGGCCAGTTTGATGATTCCGGTCTCTTCGTCGCCGACAAGGCGACCCACGAGTCCGCAGCAACGACCCTCGCTGCGCTCGCCCAAAAGGATGGCCCCAAGGCCCTCCAGTCTGTCGGCTTCAACGATGCTGCTATCAAGGCCCTCAGCGACAAGAAGTCGCCCACGGCGCGTGAGGGTGCAGCGAACACCGTCGCTGTGATCACCAAGTCCGACGCTGTGAAGGCTCTCGAGCCCCTTTTCATTGACTCCGGACTCTACGCTGCTCTGCTCGAATGCTTCGCCGACAAGATGCCCGCTGTGCGCACGGCCGCCATCGACGCAGTGAAGGCGTACGTTGTGGGTATGAACACTTGGGGTGCAGCGCTTGTGCTTCCCGCCCTTCTTCACTAGATCAAGACGGTCGGCAAGTGGCAGGTCAAGACCGGCTCGCTCACTGTCCTCAACCAGCTTGTTACAAGCGCGCCTCTTCAGACTGCGCGTCTCACCCCAGAGATCGTCCCCATCCTCGCTGAGGCGATCTGGGACACGAAGGCTGACGTGAAGAAGGCTGCGAAGGATTCGCTTGAGAGGGCCACGGCTCTAGTTTCCAACAAGGATATAGAACACTTCATTCCTGCACTCATCAAGGCTCTGATCAACCCCGTTGAGGAGGTTCCCAAGACCATCAACCTCCTCTCGGCCACCACATTCGTTTCGGAGGTAGACTCCGCTACGCTCTCACTCATGGTCCCTCTGCTTTCTCGCGGTCTTAGTGAGAAGCCTACTGCTACTAAGCGCAGGGTCGCCGTGTACGTTTGAACCCACCCGATCACGTTGTCCGCATCGCTAATGGTATCTGTAGAATCATCGACAACATGGCTAAGCTCGTAGACTCCGCTGTCACTGTTCGTCCCTTCATCCCGAAGCTGCTCCCAGGACTTCTTAAAGTCGAGACGACCATCGGTGACCGCGAGGCTCGCAGCGTCGTTGGCCGTGCTGTCGCCACCCTCCGTCAAGTCGGTGACGTCCCCGCCGACAACGACGGTTCTGATTTCCCGCCCTTGAAGAAGGCGGACGAGAAGCAGCTCGCGCATTCCCTCCTCGGTCTCTACAAGAAGGCTGGCGCTGAGGCCCCTTCTGCGGGCTCCATCGACGTCATGTACGCCAGCAACCTTGCTGCCAACCCCGTCAACGCGAAGAACTTCAACGTGTCGGAGTGGCAATCGCTTGCGCCTTACCTCGCGTTCGTCACGACAACACCTGAGCCCATCGTGATCGTCAACGAGTGGGTTGTCAAGTCTGCATCTCTGGAGGATGAGGACACCGAAGTCCCTGAGGATGAGGAGGAGGGCGAGGATCTTTGCAACTGCCAATTCTCGCTCGCCTACGGTGCTAAGATCCTGCTGAACACTGCGACTCTCCGTCTCAAGCGTGGTCACCGCTATGGTCTGTGCGGTTGCAATGGTACCGGCAAGTCCACTCTCATGCGTGCCATCACCAACGGGTGGGTTCATTGCCTCGCGATACATTGATGTTGCTTATTCTCGCTTTACAGCCAAGTTGAGGGCTTCCCGTCACCAGATGAGGTCCGAACCTTCTACGTCGAGCACGATATCGACGGTAGCGAGGCCGAGACAGCCATCCTCGAATTCATCCTTTCCGACACACGTATCCAGGCTGGCGAGCAGGAGGTTATCGAGATGCTCGCGTCCGTAGGCTTCAGCGACGAGAGGCAGAAGCAGGCGATTGGCAGTCTGTCTGGTGGCTGGAAGATGAAGCTCGCTCTCACGCGCGCGATGTTGTTCAAGGCTGACATTCTGCTCCTCGATGAGCCAACTAACCACTTGGACGTCGTCAACGTTGCGTGGCTCGAGAACTACCTCACCGGCCTTACGACTTGCACGTGTTGAACCATATAGGCGCCCACCGGGCCGCCGGGTTCCACGGGCCGGATCGCACTGCACGTGCTAGATCCGCACTTACCGCATAGAGCAAGTCATGCGTGGGAATGGACTATACAGTAGTATTAGTCAGCGTCTCTCAGATGTATATAAGACCCACCAGTAGCGTAGCTCTCTCTCCAGTTCCTTCACCACGAAGTAAGTTGTGTGCCTCAAGTATCCAACCTTCAAGCAGGTAAGTTAGAGCGCGGTCCACTACGTGTGACCAAGTCTGCTCAACAGGTTATGAGCCCCGGTCGACGCCTGAGTACTGCGCCTTAACGGCTGCGACTCGGTGCGCACTGGCTTACCTGCGGCATCGCCCTCACGGGCTTGAAGCCAGGGGGAGACTATGCGCGGAAACGCTGCAGGTCTCAAGCGCGACTCACGTCGCTGCTAAACCCCATGAGGACACTGAGTCCATGTGTGTGGACAGCGCCTTTTGGCCGCAGTCCGTTGTGTGACAGAGTGCTGACGACGCCTTCGTTCAAGCAGCTCTTCAACGCTTCCCCCGTTCAACACAACTCTCACACAATGTTCAACGCTCTCCTCAACATGGTCCCTGTCCTGGACGGCTCCAACTACGCCAAGTGGTCGGAGGCCATGAAGTCCTACCTCCAGAGCCAGGAAGTCTGGTTCATGATCGGACAGACTCTCGGTGAGCGCCCGACGCTCGAGGAGGGCGGCAGGAACTGTCAGGAGGTCTTTGCGTGGACCCAGGCGGACGAGAAGGCGCAAGGCATGATACGCCTGCGCCTCAGTCCCTCAGTCGTTCAAATCGTCAAAGATAACGACTCGGCAAAGGATCTCTGGGATATGCTGTCGACGATGTACAGCAAGCAGAACACTGCCAACCTCTATGCGTCCTTCAGGACTGCGACGACAGTGCGCGTTCCTGCTGACCAGCACCCCGCTCCTTTCCTCGCCAAGATCATCGACGCTTGCGAGAAGCTCGAGGACAACGATCTCAAGCTCCCCGACGCGCTTCTAGCCATGATGGCCCTGAATGCTTTACCGTCGCGGTACGACAACGTCGTGCAGGTCATGCTGCAAACGACGGACGTCAAGAAGCTCAAGATCACGGATGTCCGGCACGCCGCCAATCTCGCCTTTGAGCAAGGCTCGGGCAAGAAGGCGTCTTCTTCGCACGACGCGAAGAAGATCTCGGCCGTCAAGCGAAAGCAAGGCGAGCCGAGCTTCCAGCAGCAGCAGCAGCGCCATGACGGCGGCAGCGGCAGCGGCGAGAAGGCCGACAAGGGCAAGGGCAAGCAGCGCGGTAAACGCAGCGGCAAGAAGTGTTACGGATGCGGCGGACAGGATCAAGTCCGCTTACTTACATATATATTCTTCTCTTTACAATAACCGCGACCCTCATCTCTTCCTCCCTCGTCCCGTACAATAGTTAGTGTATATTGCGTCACGTGTACTTCTAGGCGCCCGTCTGAGCCTACTGAGTAAGATTTGACGTTCCGAACGGTAAACCCGGAGTGAGATCTGGCCGTCTGAAACGGTGTGGCCGGCGCCGGCCGGAGGGGTCCGGGTCAACGTTGCAGACGTTGTCGTTGCCAGCACGTTGCCAGCGGTCCGGCCGGAGTGCATGCCGGCCGGCTCTGCCTCGTCTCCAACGTTGCGGCCGGCCTTGCCATCCCTGAATACTGTCCCCAACGATCCACCCGGCCTGTTTTCACGGTACGTTGCAACGCTCCGGCCGGAGCGCATGCCAGCCCCGCACCCCCTCCTCAATGTTGCGGCCGGCCTGTTTTCACCGGACATTGCAACACTCCGGCCGGACTACACCCAGGCCGCCCTCCCCACTTCTGAACGATCCGCCCGGCCTCTTTCACCCAACGTTGCAATGCTCCGGCCGGAGGGTATGCCGGCCGGTCATCCCTCGTTCCCAGTGTTGCGGCCGGAGCAGGCAGAATTCAAAGTGGCCAGGCAGTCCACGCTGCAAACAGTCCGGCCGGTCAACAGATATAGCATTGCAAACGAGCCGGCCAGCCTCAGGCCCTACCACTACAAATGGTCCGGCCAGACTTTTTGCCGGCCGAAAAGACAATGTCTCGGGCCGAGGGTACAGCCAAAACTCGGCCAAAGCAGCCAGACATTTTGCCGGCCGAGCTTTTGCTTCACCAACCTGGCAAGCATTGTCTCGGGCCGAAAAGTTGACAATTTTCTCGGGCCGAAGATTTGAGTACTGCCTCGGGCCGAAGAGTTGGGCATTTTCTCGGGCCGAAGATTTGGCCGAAGCTCGGTGAAAACAGCCGGGCTGTCGGATTGCCATATAAGGAAATTTGGTATTGACTGGTAGTACTTCATTGATAGACTATAGTATCAATTCCCTAGTGACCAAAGATGTCTAGTTAGGCCAGGATGTGCAAAACAAGATTTACTCACAGGCTTCTTTGCACAACAAGCTAATCAATTTCTGAAGCCAGTTTTCTTTTCCCACACTGTTTGACTATCTAGGATGTGTTGTTTCAATGCATAGAGTATATCCCCAACAGGAATAGTCTTATTCTTTGAAGCTGAATACAGGACAACAGATAAGGGGCATACAGGTATGGTACCGTGCTGAACAATGTTGACTCCTGCAGACAATCTACATTCAAAACACTGTTTCACAACCTCTGATGGTTCATTTACCCATAGGGAGTGAATCCTCCAAAGGAACAGTCTTATTCACATAAGCTGAATGTAGTACAGAGTTAAGGCAAGGGTGTATGGGTATACATGTCATACTGTGTTTACTTCCTGAAGCCAATATGCTTTCCCCACAATGTTCCACAATCTAGAGTAGCACATTTCAATGCAACAAGCAAGTCTCCCAAAGGAATAGTCTTATTCTTTGAAGCTGAACTCGGGGATGAAGATAAGGTGAATATGCATTATATTGTGAGAGACATACTTTGGATTATTGTCTGTCTGGGTGTCACACTGAAATGTTGTACCAGCATGCACATTGCACCTGCCACAGAAACATTTACATTGGTAACAGTCCGGCCGGCGAATCCTCATCCTCATAGGAGATGGTCCGGCCGGAGTGCATGATCCCCTTAACTCTGTACCACATTCAGCTTGTGTGAATAAGACTATTCCTTTGGAGAACAGATTCCTTGTGAGGAAATGAACCATCAGAGGTTGTGAAACAGTGTTTTGAATGTACATTGGCTGCAGGAGTCAACATTGTTCAGCACGGTACCATACCTGTATGCCCCTTATCTGTTGTCCTGTATTCAGCTTCAAAGAATAAGACTATTCCTGTTGGGGATATACTCTATGCATTGAAACAACACATCCTAGATAGTCAAACAGTGTGGGAAAAGAAAACTGGCTTCAGAAATTGATTAGCTTGTTGTGCAAAGAAGCCTGTGAGTAAATCTTGTTTTGCACATCCTGGCCTAACTAGACATCTTTGGTCACTAGGGAATTGATACTATAGTCTATCAATGAAGTACTACCAGTCAATACCAAATTTCCTTATATGGCAATCCGACAGCCCGGCTGTTTTCACCGAGCTTCGGCCAAATCTTCGGCCCGAGAAAATGCCCAACTCTTCGGCCCGAGGCAGTACTCAAATCTTCGGCCCGAGAAAATTGTCAACTTTTCGGCCCGAGACAATGCTTGCCAGGTCGGTGAAGCAAAAGCTCGGCCGGCAAAATGTCTGGCTGCTTTCACCACCAAGCTTCAGCCAAAAATCTTTCGGCCCGAAAATCTTCGGCCCGAGACAATCTGAACAATCTCGGGGAAATCTGTGCCCGGTCGGCAAAGCAAAAGCTCGGCCGACAAAATGGCTGGCTGCTTTGGCCGAGTTTTGGCTGTAGCCCCGGCCCGAGACATTGTATTTTCGGCCGGCAAAAGGTGAAAAAATCCGGCCGGCCGGACCATTGACACTGACATTTCTACTGGCCGGCCGGACCATTTGCAGTGGTGTATTGACTGACCGGCCGGACCATTTGCATTGCTGGGAATTGATTCCATGTGCTCCGGCCGGACCGTTGCAATGTGTACATTGCTCTGGCAGGAACTCTGGCCGGGCCGTTGCTAATGGTACCATGTTTATTGTATTTACTGACCGGCCGGAGCATTTGCAATGTAAACTGCCCAGCCGCTCCGTTTAGCTCAGAAATCTGCCTGCTCCGGCCGGACTGTTGGAAAGAGGATGACCGGCCCATATGCCCTCCGGCCGGACCGTTGCAACGTCTCGGGAAGGTTCCAGGGGAGGCCGGCCGCAACGCTGGAGATGGTGGATGACCAGCCAGCCATGCCCTCCGGCCGGAGCATTGCAATGGCACCGTTGCAAACGTTCCGGCCGGACCCTGGGGCTGCTCCGGCCGGCCTCCGGGTCAACGTTCCAAACGGGCAAATCTCACTCCGGGTCTACCGTTCCGAACGGGTTAGACACACTAAATAATGTGCCCGTCTCTGCTGAAGACGCGCGCTATACTGAATAGACGCCAGACTTACTTGCATCCCACCACCTCGTCCGAGTGTGATTCCGCCGCGCCGTACGAACTGGGATCGAGTCTCTTCGACGTCGGACTCCTTGTCCTTCGTCCTCGACGCGAGCTCCCCGCTGCGCTGTCCTTCTGAGTCGTCTCCTCGTCGACTCCGCTGTCGAGCTCCTCGCCGACTGCCAGCGCGCTCCTCGCGCGACGACTTCAACGCGGGCTCCTTGCCTCGCTCACGCCTTCAGCGGGCTCCTCGCCCCGTTACGACCTTTACGACCCTCACGACCTCAAGTCCGTGGTCTTCCATCGACACACGACCTCGAGTTCACGGCCTAGCCCGGCCCCTCGACGAGAGCGCGATACCGCTAACTCTCACATTGGTGGACACTCAGGGAGCCGGTCCACTAGTACGTGAACTCGCCTCCTCCTTTCTCTCTTAATGTCGACCCGAACGCCTGCCGCCGGCACTTCATTCGTCGGCGACGCCAAGCAACCTTTCCGGTCTGCCTCGGTCGTCCCGTCCGGTTCGACTACCCCTTTCACTCCGGTCTCCGCTCCCAGCCCTGGGGGCTCTCTCGGATTCTACGGAGCTATTAACCCTACGCAACCTTCCGCTGGTCCGCCTGCGCCATCGTCCCACTCGCCTGTTGAGGTTTGGACTAGCGATTTTAGCCGCTTTCCATCCTCGCAGCCTAGCGGGGCGAACCCAGCTACCCTCCCAAGACCTTTCACGGGCGACTTACTCGAAGGTTTGGGAGTCGGGGGTCCAATCCCGTGCCCTATGCTGTCCCACACGCGTCGCCCCGCAAGGATGGTAGTTCCAACACCGTGCTTCCGGACGGTTGGACCTTCCGTAAAGCGGTTCCATCCCCTATGCCGTCCGGCGTGCAAATGCCCGTACCCGGACGTCCGCAACCCTCCTTCCTTGATGGATTGAACCCACAGGCCTCGTCTACGCCCGGTTGTCCGGCCGCGATGTGGTCGGAGAGTGTCGCTTCAACCTCCTCCTCCTCCTCCTCATCGGAGATGCGTCAAGCCGCGAAGAATGCCATCGACAAGGTTCATTTGCGAGATCTCCTCGACCAAGACGGGAAGTTCAAATTCACCTCCGCCGACCGGACGAGGCCCAGCGCATCTACCTTGAACTCAACTCGCTCGACGTTCAAGGTCGATACCGTCCGCTCTTCGAAGAATGCAACGCTCTAGTCTGCGAAGACGTAGATCCGGACGACATTGTCGACTCGAAGAACCTTGACGACAAGGACGGCCGATTCTACCTCGCAGGGAAGCAACGCGACCGAGTCGAGTACGTTACCGAAGGCATGGAGGGCCTAGTCGTGGCAATGCTGCGTTTGGAGGGCGAGAATCGGTTCTGGAAAGTGGATCACGCGGAGTCCCTTACCAAAGCTCTGTCAGGCGCGTCCTCTAGAGGTATGATCTCGGACGCCTACCGCACTGTTCAATACCGCGTGGCCAAAGCGTCGACGCTCATTCATCAACGTCTCGCGCTACACGGCGGATACACGTACCCTAGATCCGTCAGATCTACCGCCTCCGACTTCAGCAACGACTTGGCTACCTCCGTCACGAAGAGAGCCATGGTCGACAAATGGCTGAAGCAACCCGATATATTCCCTAACCTTACTCCTGAGTACCAGGCCGTGGTACAACGCCGTCTGAGTGACTCGCGGGAAAACGAGGATCCTGCCTCCCTCGCGCAAGTCCCTCCGGAGCTGCGGTTTAAGATCCTTCCCGGCTCGCTCCTCGCCAACTCCGTCATCCTCAACGCTTCCATGACGCAAGACTACGACGCGACTGGAGCCGGCTCACTGGCTTCGCCAGAGCGAGTCGAACAAGAATTGACCCACGGAGTGTCCCAATCCACCGCCGAGCCGTCTGTTCCTCCTAAAGGATCACTCGAGTTCGATTACCGCCTCCGACCGTCGATACCCGTCCTCGCTACATGCAAAGGTCTAGCTATGGGAACCCCGCGTTCGAGCTACAGCCTCCAGGCAAACGACTCGGCGCGTCCAGTTCCAGGAACCTCCGTCAATCAGTCAAACCGGTCTACCAGACGTAAGCGCATCCTTCGCCTTCCCGTCTCAACCGTTTTCGGCTCCGACCTCCAAGGAAGAGCAACGATCCTCCGGCCCTCACCCCCGAGGCCATTCTCGCGCTTTGCCCGACTCGTCCGCCGCTCAAGCCGTACGCGACGCGTGTACCCGAACGGAGCGCCGCCGTCCGTAGCTCAACCGTCCCAAGCTATTCCTTCAGCGTCCACGAACGCGGCATCTATCAAGGATACAGGGACCTTCCTCCTCATCTCGCTCAACCTAATGTCGCTCCGCAAGCCTTTAAAGGGCCGAACGGTGATCATTACTATGTCTATCAACCCAACTCTGCCGTTATGCGACGTACGGAGGGAACCGCCCTCCTACGTCCCATCTTCCGAATCCTAACCCCTCTTCGCAAGGCCCCGGGAGCCCTGGTCCTCCCTCCAATCACTCGCCTGGCTACCCCGGAGACGCGAACCCGGGCGGTGGCCCGCCATTCGGAGGACCTCCAGGCGGCGGAGGCGGCGGCGGTGGAGGTGGCGGCAGTGGTGGTGGACCCGACTACGACCCGTACGGTGGAGGTCCCCCCGGTGGAGGTCCCCCCGATGGAGGTCCCCCCGGTGGAGGTCCCCCTCCCGACGGAGGCTACTCCTACGGGTTCCTCCCCGGCAACCAGCCCACCATCATCATACACCACTCTCCAGCCCCTCGCGAGCTAGGTGTACGCCTCGACCAGAAGATTTCGCGCGACTCCATACCGGAGTGGGACGGCCGGCTCCCTACTATCTGGTCTACCTCCATAAGATGAACAATCTGCCAATAAGAATGAATACGTCGCCCGGGACCTAGGAGCCGCCGCTCCCGACCGCTTCACGGGTCGAGCTGAGAGCTGGTGGCAAATGCTCGGCTTACAACATCAACGACTTTATTCCTCCAGCTGGTGGGCTCTGTACCAGGGTATCAAGATCCAATTCTTTACCCACAAGTTCCTCATGGCGCTCCGACTCATTACGACGGCCAACGATTCCGCCAAGAAGGACATGAGAAGGAGTCCCCATTAAGCTTCATTGATCGACGCATTCTCTATCATCGACACCTTACCCGCATAGAGGAGACTCCTGAAGACGAGATCACCGCCATAATGCAGAACACTCCGCCAGCCTGGTCGACAGTTCTATCCATTGATTCCATATTCACTATCGCCGCCCTGATGGCTAAAGTAGCTGACAAAACGGACGAGCTCATAGCCTTCGCCGGCCTAGGTCTCGCGCGTTCCTCGCAGTACGAACAAGTTCTTCGACTACCGTCCTCCAAGACCGACTCGCGTTTCGCGAGCAAGTCCAAGCGTGTACACGCAGTGGACGGCTTAGGAGGGAGCTTCGATTTGACGACGAGGGCGACCTCTCCGAGAACCAGACGATTCCAATGGGCCCGGCGAGAGCGATGTGGCCGCTCCGCTAACTCATTTCCGAGACGTCGCTTCCGCCGCCTCTCAAGGCTCGTCCTCGAATCCCCGTCGAGGAGCTGGGCGGAAACCGCCTCGGGGTGGTCACCGCTTCCAGCGGGACGACTCCGTAAAAAGCAAATGTCCGCCACCTGGAGACTGCCGCGTGTGTAGTAGTCCATTTCATTGGGACAGGGACTGTCCTCACTGGAATGAGTACGACGTCGGTCGCGGAGCCCTTCTCATCGGCGCTGAATACGACTGCGATGAACAGGAGAACGAAGAATACGAACAGGCTTTCGTAGCTTACATCTGTAGTAGCTTGAACAATACGAAACTTTCGAGCGCGTTGTGGGCGGACATACGCCAGGCGGAAGGCCTCTACTTGAAAGCTACGGTAGCTTCTCGACGTCGTACGTATCCCGTATCCATTGATGAGATGGAAGAAGCCTCGTCTCCTCCATCTGGATCTCTCTCCCCGGATCTTCCCTACCTCATGGAAGCAGTGCACCCTGGTCCGTCCGAAGCTACCGACAAGCTAACCAACCTTATGGCTGAAGCCCTAGCGGTC
Source organism: Fomitopsis serialis (assembly GCF_022376445.1). Classification (NCBI taxonomy): domain Eukaryota; kingdom Fungi; phylum Basidiomycota; class Agaricomycetes; order Polyporales; family Fomitopsidaceae; genus Fomitopsis; species Fomitopsis serialis. The sequence goes on along the minus strand of NW_025955374.1, from coordinate 16,070 downwards.
GACGGCTCATGCCACGCCTACGTAGCTCGAGAGGCTTTTTCTGGCGCCTCGGCGACTGAGAGCGGAACCGCCGCTCCTGTCGATCCTGGGCCCGACCCCTCTAACAACCCGAAGGTTGTGACACTTAGTCGAGTACGCGATCCGCCAGCCAGGCACTCCACAGTAGGAGTTGCAGCTCTATCATTCCAACTGCGGTTCGGCAGCCTCTCACACGACCCGGTTCAATGTCGCGCGGATTCGGGTGCAGACATCTCGTTAGTCTCCCAGGAGTACCTGGACTCGCTGCCCCTCGCAACACGCCCTAAGATCAAACAAGGACTTCGCATGAACCTATATCAATCGATGGGAGGTTTCCGTATTACCGGCTACGTGCAAACTCAGGTCTATATTGAGTCGGAACAAGGTCATACGCTCAAAATGCTAGCAGAATGCTACGTAGTTCCCGGGATGTCCTCTTCCTTACTACTTGGAGAAGATTTCCATGTCAACTACGAGCTAGGTGTCACGCGAAGCTTGACGGAAGGATCGGCCATCCAAGTGGGCGACTCCGGTTACTCCATTCCCGCTTCCTCAGCAGCCCGCAAGGATCGACCACCTATCAAGATCATAACCAGAGGAGCTGACTCCAGTTTCGTCAGAGCGAAGTCCCATCGCAGACGTCGAGCGGACCGCCATCGCGAACAGATCAAGCAGCAACGTCCTACGGCTATCGCGACTCAAGATGTGCGAATTTCGCCGCACTCTTGTCGTCCGGTGCCGGTCCAAGCTTCCTTCCTTGAACACGACTCCTGGTTCGTCGAAAAAACGGTTCTGGGCCAAGCAGACGGTTCCTTCCTGCTAACCACCCCATCCATTATCGACGCCGAGCATGCCTATGTATCCATCACCAACCCGACTGAACGTCCCGTTATGGTACGCAAAGGCGAATCCCTCGGTCTCCTTCACGACCCCGCTTCGCATTTTATGGACCACTCCTCGGATTTGGAAGCCCACGCACTCGCCGTCCAGACACTCATCCGTAGCGCGATAGAAGAGCCGCGCGCGGATGTAGTCGACACTCCTAATGTCGAAACTCGAGACGATGAATGGGGCCCTAAGACAGCTGAACTGCCGGACCCAGAGACCTACCCTTCGGCCAAGCTTGCCGAAATCTTGGACATCGGTCCAGAATGGCCAGCAGAAGAAAAGGAACGGCTCCTCCGTATGCTGAAAGCCAATCAAGCTGCATTCGCGTTCGATGGACGTCTAGGCCATAATCCTTCCGAAGTCGAGATCAAGCTTCAACCGGATGCGAAGCCAGTGTCGTTACCCATGTACGGAGCCTCTCCTGCTAAACGACTGGTGATCGACAAGCAACACGATTCCTGGATGTCTCTGGACGTCATTGAACCGTCTAATAGTCCCTGGGGGGCCCCGGTGCTGATAGCGTACCGTAACGGGAAACCTCGTCTCTGCGTCGACTACCGCCGCTTGAACACCGTTACCATCCCAGACGAATTCCGATCCCCAGACAGAACGAAATTCTGCAAGCACTCACCGGAGCTCAAGTCCTCACATCCCTGGATGCGTTGGCGGGTTTCACGCAATTGACGATTGCGGACAACGACCGAGAGAAGACCGCTTTCCGAACGCATCGCGGCCTGTTTCAGTTCAAGTGTCTCCCCTTCGGACTTAGGAATGGCCCCTCAGCTTTCCAACGAGTTATGCAAGGAGTCTTAGCCCCATACCTGTGGTTGTTCGCCTTGGTCTATATCGACAACATCGTAGTTTACTCGCGGTCCTGGAACGAACATATTTCGCACCTCGACAAGGTACTCAAGGCCATTATCTCCGCGGGTATCACGCTGTCGCCTCCTAAATGTCACTTTGGGTACACCTCGATTCTACTACTCGGACAGAAGGTCTCCCGGCTCGGATTCTCTACTCACCAGGAAAAAGTACGCGCCGTGATGGAACTCGCCCGTCCAAAGCGCGTACTGGAGCTTCAAACTTTTCTCGGAATGACGGTATACTTCGCGGCTTACATCCCTTATTTCTCGTTCCTGGTTTCTCCGTTGTTTGAGCTGCTAAAGAAGGACCACAAATGGGATTGGACAGCCGACTGTGAAGTGGCTTGGCAAAAGGCGAAGGACACTCTTCAATCAGCACCGATACTCGCGCACGCGATACCAGGACTACCGTACCGACTTTATACTGATGCCTCTGACATAGCCCTCGGAGCATGCCTCCAGCAAGTCCAGTCCATCAAGGTCGGAGATCTACGCGGTACTCGTACTTACGACCACCTTGCCAAAGCTTTCGCGGAACAAGCTCCGGTGCCCGTTCTAGTCGCCCGAACTGCTCGCAAATTCGACGACTGTCCTCCTCCAACGAAGTGGGCCTCCACATTGGACGATACCGCCGTCCATGTAGAGCGAGTCATCGCCTACTGGAGCAGGACTTGCAAGCCAGCAGAACGGAACTATTCCGCGACCGAACGCGAAGCCCTAGCGGCCAAGGAAGGATTGGTTCGCTTCCAACCGTTCATTGAAGGCGAACCTGTCACCCTCGTCACGGATCACGCGGCCTTGCAATGGGCACGCACGTACGAGAACACTAACCGCCGCCTAGCCGCCTGGGGAGCAGTGTTCGCGGCCTTCGCGCCAAACCTCGACATCGTGCACCGAGCAGGACGCATGCATTCCAACGTCGACCCGTTGTCTCGACTGCCCCGCGACCCACCGGAGCATCAGTCACCCTGCTTCGACTCGTCCATCCCCATTGTCACCGACCAAACTACGGCTGCAGCCACCGAATCCGCAGCGGAGCGAGCTTCAGCCTCCCGTATGGCGGCCGGAGCGTCGATAGTGACCTCGTGGGAAGACATCCTCGAAGAGACACCACCGACAAGATGGCATGCCAACACAAACGCGGACGACTCAGGTCTTAGCGTGGGGGGCGAACGGGAAGAGCTACCGAAACAGCGACAAGGCACTGCAAGCACGAGCAGCTCTCCTTACGCAAGCAACCTGAGTCTACGAGCTGAGGGAGATCTCACGCCTCCACAGCAAGTAACCAAGGGATTACGCGGAACGGATGAGGGAGAGATAACGCCTCCCCATTTTGAACCGCTCAACACCGCAGAGGATCTCAGTCTACGAGCTGAGGGAGATATCGCGCCTCCCCAGTCCGCAACTGAGGAGCAGAACGGGGCGAGAGAAGGAGAGACAATGCCTCCCCATCTCGAACCACTCAAGACCGTCGAAACAGTCCTAACTCGATCACGTACCGCCGAGAAAGCCGTAGAGAACTCTACTACGGAGCCGCGTAGGGATTCGAGAGCTCAAGACGTTCCTCAAGACCCAAGCTCATTGTACTATCCGGACGAAGACGTGTCGCCCCCGACCATGCTCATCGAGATGAGTAAGGAATTTCGGGACAAGTTCGTCCAAGGATACGCGAAAGATCCTTTCTTCCGAGACAAGTGGAAGAAGGCCAGTGTGCCAGACCTGCAGCGCTTCGCTGGTCAATGCATCTTCATGGACGATCACGGCCTTCTCTACATGCGCACGGGCTCGGACCCCGCAAGGCTATGCGTGCCTCGATCGCAAGTATTTCCCCTCATTGCGCGACTTCACGACTCGCCCCACGAAGCAGCGCATGAAGGCCCAACGAAGCTAGCCCTACGAATCAACACCCAGTTCTTCTGGCCCACCTTGCGTAAGGACGTTCTGGAATACGCAGCTTCGTGCGATGTCTGCCAAAAGACGAAATCCGACCATCGAGCTAAAGCCGGCTTTCTACGTCCGAACCCAGTCCCCAATCGCCCGTTTGAATGGATCTCTTTCGACCTCATCACCGGCCTACCTCTCTCGGACGGATACGACGCAGTACTGGTAGTAGTCGACAGATGCACGAAGCATGGACAATTCATCCACTGCAAGGGTACCCTCAACACTGTCGAATTTGTGCACCTCTTTGTACAACACGTCATCTTTCGCTTCGGTATCCCCGAACATATCATCTGCGACCACGATGGACGGTGGATATCTGAGTTCTGGAGAGCAGTAGCCGCCGAACTAAATATCCATCTCTGCTTATCATCATCTCATCATCCTCAACACGACGGACAGACGGAAATAGTCAATCAGCGACTCGAAACCATGCTCAGAGCTTACGTGCAGGGCGACCGAGCCGGATGGGCCAAATGGCTTCCAGCCTTAGCCCATGCATACAACTCTTCGATCCATTCAGCAACGGGTCAGTCTCCGTACTTCCTACTCTACGGTTTCGATCCCAAGGGCACCCTTGATTTCCTGAGCCAGAACAGCCGATACGTGGAACGTCCGCTACTCGCTAGCGAGCGCGCGACCGACTTTGTTATCGAAATGGAACTCCATCGCCAGAAAGCTCGAGATGCTCTCGCCTTGGCCCAAGAACAAGCGGCTCGCCAATTCAATAAAGGCCGACGGGTGGAAACCTTCCCCGCGGGTTCCAAAGTCCTTGTCAATCCACACTCACTGGAACTTGTCGACGTCAAGGGTACTGGAAAGAAGTTAGTCCAGAGGATGCTCGGTCCCTTCATCGTACAAGAACAGGTCAATCCTCTGGTGTACCGCCTCGCCATTCCCGACACGTACCCCATGAACCCTGTCATCAACTTGGAACACCTGCGGCGCTACCGAGGGTCGCCCTCCATCCCCGGCGACGTTAACCGCCCTGTTCTCCCCGATCCGCGCAACTCAGAACTCCTCGCAACGGAAGAATTCGAAGTGGACAAGATTGTCGCGTGGAGAAGAAATAAATCCAGGAGCAACCGTCTCGAATTCCTGATCCGTTGGAAAGGATTTAGCCCCATCCACGACACCTGGGAACCCGCCTCGCACCTACAGAACGCGTTCGAAATACTCAGAGAATACAAGACCGCCGAAGGACTGACTCGTTAGATTTCCCTCATCTTCTTCTTCCCTCTCGTCTTCGTTTTATTGTAGCTAGAGTATATATCATTTTTCTCCTTAAAAATTCCTCTACCATACTGTACTATTTCTGCCCGTAGAATTTCCCAGAAGACGCTCGGACGCGCCGTCGACTCGTCACGTGAGCGCGTCACGGAAGTTCATGAGCCACGGAGCGTCTAGCGCGCTTATTCCTTCCTCTTCCCTCTCACTAGTGAGCTAGCGATTCCGCCGCTTCTCACTCTCCCCCTGTAGTCTAAGCAAACGTTTGGAACTGCCGAACTTTGCTCAGCTACACTCCCATTTCGTTTCGCCCTCGCTCCTCCGCCGGATGTCGTCTCCCACTCCCGCCCCGGCCTCGCTAGGCTTTCGCACGTCGTTGCACTACCCACGGGACTTCGGACATCTCCCAGTCCATCTTCAAGCTGGCCACACCGCGTGGGAGCTCTACCGAGCGCACCGAAACGTGCGCTCAGCTCTTTCTATGGGCGACGGATCCTTCGCCATCTCGTCCAACGCCCCGTACATTCCCTCGCCTCCTCCTGGTGCAAACGACCGCGAGGAAGTCTACGCGGATGGCCGTACGGGCTGGTTCGAGCCTGGGTATCATGCTCAGTGGTGGAGCAGCGCGTTTGAACACCACGCGTTCATCGACGAAGCCCCGGACAATGACGAAGGAGTCGACGCTGCTTTCGTTAAACTCGACTTCAAGAAAGGACGAATCCCGGCGTCCTTCTACGTCTTGTGCATTCAAAATGGGACCGGCACCCCTACTCGCAACTTCTCGCTCGCCCTGAGAACTCTTTATGACGCCGAGCTTCGTCGCGCCGAGGAGTTCTATAACCTCGACCGTTCTCCTCCCTCTGGCTTCGTCCTCCGACCCACCTGTGTTCAGGACGCTCTCTACGACTTCAGCAGCCTCACCGTCGACCTTCACTCCATGCGCAAGATCGTCGCCCTCATCCAACGACACCTCCTGGAGCTGCGAGCCTACGCGCTTCACGCCTACTTACGGCGAGCCTTTGCGGAAGGGCGTTTTTCGATTCCCTGCCCGGACCTGGTGGGCAGAGGATGTTGGGTGGATGAGGGGAACGATGAGGTTAGGAAGCGTCTCGCCTGGTGTGGCGTCCCCGTCTGGTACGTCTCTCGTTCCCCTCCTCCCGAGAGCAAGCTTGTCTCGTCCATCGCTCCCTTGGACGACCGACTCTCGTGGGAAGAGTGGGATGTCGCGGAACACGCACCACCTCAACCACTCGGAAGACGGACCCAACAAAGGATGCGCCAACTCCAAGCTGACCTGGACAGCGCCGAGGAGGACTCCGATCTAGATATGGGCGACTCAAGGCAGCGGGACCGAGGCCCTCCTCGTCGAGCTTCACCGGCGCCGACTGTCCCTTCTCTGCCGGATCGAACGGATGGGGCGACTACCGCGGCCTCGCTCGAGAACCTGGAGGAGGGATGGGTGAACCATCCAGCCCCTGAGTCTCTTGCCGAACCACTTCCTCAAGCTCGAACCCCGCGCAGAGTGTTGGAACTGCCGCTCCTGCGCGAGGATTCGCTCGCGATCCCGCCACCCCTAAGCCTTCGCGGAGAGACGGTAGCGCCGCTCCCGCGTGCGGACTCGCCTATGGCCGTGTCGCTACCAGCCAGCCCGGTCGAGTCGTATGCGCCGCTCCCTACGGCTCCCTCTCCTCAGTCGCCGCCCCCGCGCCCCGCCGTCGACAAAGGAAAACGAAGAGCGAAGTCTCCGTCGCCTAGCCCATACGGGAGATACGGCCCGTCCCTCTGTCGTTCCCCTTCCCCGGACTCACAACCCCTCCGTCGTGCCTTATCTCGGTCGAGATCTCCTCGGCCCTATCGCCCTCGCCCGCGATCGCCCTACCGCGCTCGATCTCCGCCGCGTCCTCCGCTCAGGAGAGGTGGCGACTTTTACCGGCCCCCTCCTTCGTCTGGGTATACGAGGCGATCCAGTCGAGACAAGATGCATCGAGCGGAGCCTCCGGAAAGAGCTCCCAGGACCTCCAGGGGACGTAGCCCGGTGAGACGATCTGATCCCCCTAGTCGACCTCGTTCCCCTCCTCGCGAACGCGTCTCTCGGGACAGCCCGACCACGTCCAGTCGGTCCCTAGCTGAACGGATTCACCCACTATCCGCGCCTGCCCCGACCCGATCGCTCGAGGAACGATTGAGGATCGGAGTGTTGAACACTGCCAACCCTGCCCCTGTCGAGGACGTGAACGAGCCCGGCCCCTCTCTCCTCTCGCGATTGAGCGACTTGCGTTCCCTGCTCGCTCGGGTAGGGACAACACTTGAGGAACGGCTCTCTGACGTCAGCACTCGCGAGCCCAAGGACGACGAACCCGTCGTCGAGGACGAGGACGAGAGTGCCCAGGACCAAGAGACGGCGAACCAACCCGCGAACCCTAGTCGGATCGTCACCCTCCCGTCCGGAGCTCCCCTCAGGACGAGGCTGAACCTTCACTCTCCGTCCGAAGTGGTCGAATACATTCGCCGACCCTTTGAACGTGACGAGTTCACGCCGGCCCCTCGACGTCCCTGGGAGAGCGAGCTCGGTCCGGAGCCTCAATTCCCGGAGGATGGGTTGCTTCTTCTGCCCTCGCCTCAGCTGCTGCTCGGCCGACCCGACGATTGGTACGGAGCTCTCTTGATGTGGCTCAAATCAAGGGATAAACAAGTGGAGGCATTGAACCTACCGCCCGGAGAGTGGGACCCCCTCAAGTTCAAGGTCTGGAAGGGTCGCCTGCGTCCGGATGCTGCTCTGAGCCGTACGCTCAAGACTTGCAACGTCCGTCCGCTCCCCGACGCCATGATACTGTACCTCCGAAACCCCGGTCCGGATGAAGAGGACAAGGAAGTATGGGAGCTCCGCACCTTCCACTTCCGGTCGAACGTCGAGCGTATAGTGGCGGCCAAACATCCGGCCATGAGAGCGACTATGTCGTCAACTGCTCGCGGCGCGCTATGGGCCGGGATCCGCGACCGAGTGCGATGAGTCTGGGGGGCAGGACTGTCCGTCTATCCCTCCTACTACGAACCTCGCTACCTCGACAGTGAAGACGACGTGGTGCGGCTCGCGCACTGGTGCGCTCTGGGACGGATTCTCTTGGAATTGGACGTTAGGGACGACATTGCAAAGGATCTGAGACTCGCGGTGGGGGGCCCTGTTACGGATGCGGCGGACAGGATCAAGTCCGCTTACTTACATATATATTCTTCTCTTTACAATAACCGCGACCCTCATCTCTTCCTCCCTCGTCCCGTACAATAGTTAGCGTATATTGTGTCACGTGTACTTCTAGGCGCCCGTCTCTGCTGAAGACGCGCGCTATACTGAATAGACGCCAGACTTACTTGCATCCCACCACCTCGTCCGAGTGTGATTCCGCCGCGCCGTACGAACTGGGATCGAGTCTCTTCGACGTCGGACTCCTTGTCCTTCGTCCTCGACGCGAGCTCCCCGCTGCGCTGTCCTTCTGAGTCGTCTCCTCGTCGACTCCGCTGTCGAGCTCCTCGCCGACTGCCAGCGCGCTCCTCGCGCGACGACTTCAACGCGGGCTCCTTGCCTCGCTCACGCCTTCAGCGGGCTCCTCGCCCCGTTACGACCTTTACGACCCTCACGACCTCAAGTCCGTGGTCTTCCATCGACACACGACCTCGAGTTCACGGCCTAGCCCGGCCCCTCGACGAGAGCGCGATACCGCTAACTCTCACAAGAAGACCCGTGCCCAGAAGGACGGCGGCGGCCACAGCAACGGCCACGACCACGCCCACATCGCCTCGCAGGCATCTGTGGCTGGTCCCTCTACATCCCACGTCGTGGACATCGCGCCTTCGGGCAGCAAAGTCCGCACCGTCGAAATGCGTGCGCCTGTGCCGAAGCGCCCTATGTGCAACTGCCAGTGATGGCTGCAACGCGCCCTCAAGTTGGCCGAAGAGGTCGACGTGTCTCCTACGGTCGAGCACCTCAAAACGCTCACTCAGGTTGTCGACAACTCTGCGCAGATTGAGGACTACCTCTCTGATACGGAGTCGCGTGCATCCAAGCGCGCTCGTCTCTCCGACGACGACGACGACATGGCCGTGAGGATCGACGAGGTGAACGCGGGTTATAACTCGTACGACGACGGCACCTGGGCTGAAACCCAGGAACCCCTTAACTGGGGGTCGGACGACGAGGAGGTCGACGAGAACGTCGACGAGGACATCGCGATGGCCGCCGGCCTTGATCTGGACGAGGACGCCAGGTCAGTACCCTCATCTTCAATTCCCATGCGACCTACTGACAATGCGCTACCCACAGCCGCATGTAGTAGAGTATCATCTAAGTCGCGTGTAATGAATGAATGTATTGGTAGTTCGTTACACAAATATATACACTGTTGTCACGCACGAGAGTTTGCAGCGTGCTCCAAGTGTAAGGGAAAAATGAAGATTGAGGATGTCCTAGAGGGTGGCAATGAAGCCTACCCTGACGGAGACCCAACTTGGATGTTGGACTCTGGTGCTTCAATGCACTTTACCAACCGGATGAGTGATTTCGCTGAAGTTGAGGATCTCAGCGAACCCATCCTGGTGCAGACTGCGAATGGCACGGCCCGCTGCATGAAGCGCGGGACCGTCTTCATCAATTTCCTAGGTGGAGACGGTGAGATGATTACAACTCGTCTACACCCTGTCTATTATTTCCAAGGTCTGCATCAACGGTTGTTGTCCATGGGGACTTTCCTCAAAGAAGGCATGACTGTGCGCGGTGGTTCACAGCACATCGACCTCTATGAGCCGGGATCGCGGGATCCACTATATGTGTTTAAACCGCTGAACCCAGGTGGCTCTATTTTTGGGATTTATGCTGCATCTTCTGGGGAAGATGCGCAAAGTATCCACAATACGGTCTACACTGTAGACTATGAAACTATGCACCGCCGTTTTGGGCATCCCTCAAAGGATGTTCTTCGGAAGGCTGAAAAACACACCGATGGTTTCCCTCTCAGGGTTGAGTTCCCTACGGAGGATCCTGTGTGCCCTGGATGTGCAGAAGGGAAAATGCCCAACAAGGCTTTCCCGCCATCCACAAAGCGAGCGACAGAGCCCTTCGAGCTCATTCACAGTGATGTGAAGTCGTTCCCGCTTGACTCCTACCATAAGTACAGGTACTACATACTGTACTATGACGACTACACGTCTCACGCCTGGACCGTGAATCTGCGCACCAAAAGTGCTGCGATTTCGTCTACGCGGCAATTTCTCGCCATGGTGAAAACCCAATATGGCAAGAAGGTCAAGGGATGGATGTCGGATGCTGGGGGAGAATACAAGTCTGATGTGTTTGACAAGATGCTGAAAGACGAGGGCATCAAGATCTTGCAAAGCTCGCCGCACACTCCTCAGGAGAATGGCAGAGCTGAGCGACTCAACAGGACGATAATGGACAAAGCTCAGGCTATGCGCCTTGAAGTGTGTCTACCTGAATCCTGGTGGGAATTTGCGGTGAACCACGCTGTCCATGTGTACAACAGGACACCATCTCGTCGCCTCAAATGGCTGACACCATATGAGATGTTGAATGGCGAGGCTCCCGCCATTAGGCACCTACGAGTATTTGGGTGCGGCACATACGTCTTTATCCCCAAGGACGTGCGCAAGAACACTCTGTCTAGAAAGTCAGAGTTGATGACATACCTCGGTGTCACCCCCAGAGGTCACGGTGACTTGTTCATGCGTGCACCAAATAATGTGCTCTACACGTCGTCACATGCGTTGTTCGACGAGAGTATGTTCCCAAAATGCCCCAGCATGAAGCGGCGGGGTAATACTAGGCTGCAAAGTGCGCCAAAACATGACCACAAAGCGGGTCACCAACCCACTTCTCAGGAGGATTCAGACGATGAGGATATCTCTCGTCCCTACCACCTTCCAAAGGGAACGGACGATGAGCGTGACGATGCTCAGGAGCAGCCAAAGGCGCCCAGTCCAGTTCCGCCGCCACAACCTTCGGGAATTCCTGCGCCTCAAGGGCAGCGGAAATCAGGTCGTCAGCGGAAGCATGTAACTCGCCCAGGGAACGTCTACGGAGAAAATCGCAACCCCGTAGACCAGTACAAAGAGATTGAAAAGAAGGGGCAGTGGAAAAAGATTGTCGGAGAAGGGTCGGGTAGCGCCCGCCCTAACCCTCAATCAGGGTCGCAGCAACAGGTTCCCGGACCTAGCGCGCCAGAACCACAGCCAGACCAACCTTCTGGATCTGCCTCGGGCTCAGACGACGAAGTCGAGGAGTTACTCATGGCACGACTATGCCGGGAAGGGGGAGTAGGAATGGTCAACATGCTGCTTTCATGCGCAATACCATCTGTTGAACATGATTCTCCAGTGTCCAATCCACGTGAATGGACATACCGCGATATTCTCAAGCTACCCAAAGAGGAGCAAGAGAAGTGGAGACTAGCGTGTCGCGAGGAGTTAGAGGCTCTACGCAAACACAATGTCTATGAGTTGGTAGACCGTCCTAAGGGACGTAGGGTTACCAAAAACCGCTGGGTCTTCGATGTCAAAACTGACGGTCGTAAAAAGGCTAGACTAGTCGCAAAAGGCTACTCCCAGATTGAAGGCCTTGACTATGATCAGGTCTTCTCTCCCGTTGTACGCTTTGAGACCGTGCGCCTAATACTCGCGCTAGCTGCGCTCGAGGGCATGCACATCTCCGGACTCGATGTCCGTAATGCGTACCTCTATGGTAAACTCGACGAGGAGATTTACATGGAGCAGCCTGACGGCTTTAAAGTCCCAGGCCAAGAGCACAGAGTCCTCCGGCTACTGCGTGCTCTCTATGGACTTAAACAGGCGGGGCTTGCGTGGTGGCGCACCCTCAATGAGTCCCTCAAGGAACTTGGCTGTGTACGCCTTGGATCCGATGCCGGAATATTCATCTACAAGACAAAAGATGGGAGGTTCGTCCTCATCATCGTCTATGTGGATGATGCCCTTTTCTGCGGAAAAGACAAGGCCCTAGTGGCCGCTCTAAAGAACCGCTTCATGAAGAAGTGGGAGTGTCGTGACCTTGGCGATGTCAAGGAATTCCTGCGAATGAGCATTACTCGGAAAGGCGACGAGATTCATCTCGACCAAACTGCCTACCTTGAGAAGGTGCTTGAGCGCTGTGGCATGCAGAATGCTAAATCTGCGCCTACTCCACTCCCTGCGGGCTACAAACCTGAGCCTTACACCGGCACGGTTGACCCTGCACTTCGAAGTCGATATCAGACTGTCATTGGCTCCTTGCTATATATCATGCTTGGAACTCGCCCTGACATCTGTTTCGCCGTGACAAAACTCGCGCAACATGCTGCGAACCCGTCACAGGACCACTTGGATAAAGCACTGTATATCTGCCGCTATCTAATTGGAACCAAGTCCTATGCGCTTGTATACAGCGGCAAAACTGGACAAGGTGTCTCGGCGTGCACAGACTCCGACTGGGCTAACGACCCGGAGATGCGGAGGTCTCAGAGTGGCTACTTTATGAAGTTGGCTGGTGGAGTGTTCAGTTGGCTGTCTCGACGGCAAAAGACGGTAGCACTGTCTTCAACTGAGGCTGAATACATGTCGCTCAGCGACTGCAGCCGCCAAGTCGTATGGATTAAAATGCTCCTCACAGAGATTGGATATCCACTTGGCCCACTACCTATCTGCTCGGATAATCAAGGAGCGATATTCATCGGCTCCAACCCTGTAACTGAGAGGCGGTCGAAACACATCGACATACGCTATCATTATATCAGGGAGCTAATTGAAGAACGACAGGTCGAAGTCTTCTTCATTGGCACTGACAATAATCCGGCAGACCTTTTCACCAAGAACTTGGGCCGTGTCAAGTTCCAAAAGTTCAGAGGCATGCTCGGACTTCGATTCTACGATGAAGAGTCCTAGAGCAACCACGGACGGCAGCCCATGGCGCCAGGATATGCTTCGTATGTCAGGGACGTACTTAGCAAGGGGGAGTGTTGAACCATATAGGCGCCCACCGGGCCGCCGGGTTCCACGGGCCGGATCGCACTGCACGTGCTAGATCCGCACTTACCGCATAGAGCAAGTCATGCGTGGGAATGGACTATACAGTAGTATTAGTCAGCGTCTCTCAGATGTATATAAGACCCACCAGTAGCGTAGCTCTCTCTCCAGTTCCTTCACCACGAAGTAACTTGTGTGCCTCAAGTATCCAACCTTCAAGCAGGTAAGTTAGAGCGCGGTCCACTACGTGTGACCAAGTCTGCTCAACAGCACGTCCATCATCGTCTTGCACGACTCTGGCTTCCTCAACAACACCATCACTGACGTCCTCCATCTCAACCGCTTCAAGCTCAGGAGGTACAGGGGCAACCTTGAGTCCTTCATGAAGCAGGTTCCTGAGGCGCGCTCGTACTACACGCTCGAGGCGCAGGAGGACTACCAGTTCAAGCTGCCCGACCCGCCCCTTCTCGAGGGTGTCAAGACCAAGGAGAAGTCGCTTCTCAAGATACGCAAGGTCGGCTACCCAGTACCCGACGCAGCCCGTACAGCAGCTGTACGACATCATCAGGAAACCCACCCCACACAAATTTGTGGAAATCTGCACAAATTCGCACAAATCTCCTGGAGACCCCATTTACTTGACCCCCCCGATTTCCTCGCTCGAATTCGCTCAAATCTGCGCAAATGCACGCTCAACAGTTGCGAATTTCGAAGAAATCTGAGCTCAACCATGCCAGTCAGATACTTCAATTCACGTCAGTTACATATAATGTGGCAGATAAAATGGATTAGATTGCACGATGATACAGTGTTACAACTACGAAAACAAGTTCTTGACATTAAGGATGGACAGCACCGCGGGTGCGCAGGGCGCATACTGCACCCGCGACCCACGTACCCGTCCGTACCCATGTACAGTGCTACCCGTACCCTACCCGGGTTCACCGCTGGTGTCGGCGGTGGACCGCGAGTTCGCTTACCTCGGTGGTACCAGTACGAGTTTGGGCTTGTTGCCTGCACCCGCACCGGCGGTCCTCGTTGTCCTCCTCCCTGCTCGTCATCCTCCCCGCTCACGGTCCTCCCCGCTCGCCCGTGCTCCCGCCTGCGCATTCCCACCATCCGCGAGTGCATTCTCGCCAGCCCGTCGCCTGTCGATGTGGACGAGAGCATCAGCTCGCTCGCGTCCACTTGTTTCCCATCCGTACGCACTGTCCGTATGCCTTCCGCCTGGTCGCCGTGCCCGTACCCGCGGCACACTTGTCGGCTGTGTTTGCACGCGGGGCACTGGCCCTACGCACTCGCGGTCGGCATGTGTTGGGCATGTCCTGGCCCTGCCCACCGTCGCCATCTCCCATTCCGCTCACGCGCGCATGTCCCGTTCGCCGGCCGTGCCTGCGTGCTGGGCGTTCGCCCAACGCGCTTGCGGTCGGTGTGCTGTACGCGGTGCTGTGCCGTGTTGCCACACCCTGCCCGCCGACTCGTCCTCGGCAACTCCTCGCCCGTCTGCCCGTCTACTCGCGTTCCTACCTGTCTGCCCGCTTTCCCGCTCGTCTGCCCGCCTTCGTCCCCATCCGCCCGCGCGCCTGCTCGTCCATCTGCCCGCTCGACGCTCTTTTGTGCACGCGTTTGTCGGCCGTGCTTGCGTACTGGGCATTCGCCCAGTACGCTCGCGGTTGGCATGTGTCGTCCTGCGCTCGTGTCCCCGCCGACCCGCCCGCTCGCTCGTGTACCCGCCCGCCCGCCTGGTCACCTGCTCGCCCTCACTCATGTACTTGTCAGTCCCTGCCTGCTCACCTGTCCACCCGCTCGCCTGCCTTCCCGCTCGTGTTGCGCGCGTTCGTTGGCTGTGCCTGCGTGCTGGGCACTTGCCCAGCGCGCTCGCGGTCAGCGTGCGCGTGGTGGTCGTCCGCGCCCTGTGTCCGTGTGCTTGCCCTCTTGCCCTCTCGCCGGCCCGCTCGCGCACCCACCCGTCTTCCTGCTCACCTACTCATGTGCTCACGCACCCTATCACCCGCCGGTCTGCCTATCTTCCAGCCCGCTTGTCTGCTTGCCCGGTACCCGTTCGTCGGCCTGTCCATTCGCGTGCATGTGCGTTCATCGGCCGTGCGTGCGTGCTGGGCAATTGCCCAGCATGGTCGCGGGTGGCGTATGCTGTCGTCTGCCATTCGTCCACCTGCCTGCGCACTCGTCCACCTAGCCACACGCCCGTTAGTGCACTCGTCAAACCGTTAACCCGCTCACCCACTTACTCACCCACTCACCCGTTTGACTTCCCGCCCGCCCGCTCACTCTCCCGCCCCCTCATCCACTCGTCCGCCCGCCGTCTGTCCGTCGGCCGTGCCTGCACGGAGGGCATTGGCCCTGAGTGCTCGCGGTGGTCGCGCTGCACGTTGCCGTGTTCTGTGTCTACGTTAGCCTTGGGCTCGTTTGCGTGTGTCTGCACTCACCGGTGGACTCTCGCGGCTCGCCCTCGCCAGCCACACCCTTCCCTGTCGTCCATTCGTCATCCGCTTGTTGTCCCTGCTCATCTTCCGCGCCCGACGACTGCTTGTTGTCCCTGCTCAATGTCCGTGCCCGCCGTCGCGACAGTGCAAGCGGATGGGCGAGAAGATGTGGACACGGATATTGTCAGTAGGTATGCTACTCACCGCATTTTCTTTCGTGGCTGTACTTTTCCCCTTCGTCTTGTCGAGTTTCTGCAGCACGCCAACACGGGCGCTTTGGTCAAAATTTGCTCGACGACCGGATGTGCGACGTGGGGAGGTGAGTCATGTGACCCATCTCACTCAGGGCAGGCACACTGCGACTTCTCTGACTTCTCTGTTTTCGCGCTGCCCGCTTGCTGCTCACCGTTCTGTGCTGCTTGTACGGACACCAAGCCGACGCTCGACAGCGCCATGGCTTTCGGCGTCAACGGCCCACTTGAACCTCTCGAGCCTGCTCACCCTCTCACGCCCGCCCGCTCTCACGCTCCCCCCGTCGACGCCGTCCTTCAGTGCACGTCCGCTCCCGAGGGTGCGCAGTACATGGCCGCTACCGCAACGTTTCGTCCCCACTCGCCAATGCTCGCCCCGAGATCCCCACCTCGCCTCACTCGTCCTCGCCGTGGCC
>NW_025955373.1:0-34195 GCF_022376445.1 Fomitopsis serialis | reverse complement strand
GATGCGCATCATCACCGTTGATCCTCAAGCTGTCCGCTCCGTGGCTCAGCCATATCAGTGTTTGGGGCATGATCGCGCTGTGAGTTATGTATGATCACTCAGATTAGTTCCTTATTCCTCATTCACCGCTTTCGCTCATGGCCCAGCAGTGGCACAACACCCTCGCACCTCGCACCCTCCTGCCTCGCTGAAGCCGGTCATACCAAACCTTCACTTATCCTCGCCCACTCGCGAAGTCACCCGCGGCGCGCAATACTTGCGTGCAGCCAGCTGCGGCACCGGGTATACCTGCAGTGGTCTGGGGCATTGCCCTGCCCTCCCCGGGGCGAGCGACGACCCCGCACTGCAGACGGCCCTCGCCAATGCGCTGCGCACAACTCAGCAGCTGCGCGGCAGCGACACCACCCACGAAGGGCACGGAGGCACTCAGGCTGAGCGTCACTCAAGAGGTGGAAAGGCGCCACTCTCGACTTGGAAGCCTTCCATCAAGGAGGCCCTTCAACTGCGGCCAGTGCCGAGGCCAGCAGATGATCCCCGCCCTCGCGTTCGAGCCAAGCATCGCAGAAGGCGCAAGCGGGGCGGCGGGCCAAGCCCTATGCTGCTCGTCGCGATCGCCTCAGTGATCCGAGAAGCGCGCTCAACGCGTGAACAAATTCCTGGTGAACGCACGTCGCGCATGCGGCTCCAGCCGGCCGAAGCGGAGGCCCGAGCCGTCACACGCCCTGCTGGGCCTCGTCACCCACCTGTGCCAAGGTCCGCAGCCCGAAATGCCGAGTCGACCAGAGCAAGACACCAGAAGCCCGCGTTTTCTGCGCACTTCTTGGTGGTCGGTGAACCCTACTGCAGTGAGTACCTCCGGGGTGCCGGGACAGGAGTGCCTTGATCTCGAGTATAGGATTTCGCTGGCAGGGAATTTGGGCAGGGTGAGCGCCTTTTGTTTTGCGCGGATGCGTCGTTGACATGTGCAGTTGACAGAAAACCTGGTGAGCTCTCGCCGCATGTCGCGAGACACGCCTCCTTGGTCCGGGTGTCGCAGTGAGGTTCGTATTACTACGACTCGGAGTCGCCTACTGATACAGATACAAGTACCAGATGAGAGAGGTCAGGGAGGATAAGTCGTGTCGAACAGTGTTGCGAGACTCGCACTGTAATAGCTATGACATGCAATATAATATACGAAACTCTGAACTATTATTCGGTCTTGTATGAGGCCCAATAGCGAGTGTTTGTGAGGTTCGAATGCGCCAAACGAGAGCGGAATATATGATAAATCAGAAATATATTGAATGTTCAGTATGGGCCCGTCGAGGTATCATGCTGGAAGCCAGTTGGGCAGCGACATGGGTCACACATGAGCGTAGGCATAGGCTGTATTGATAGGCTTCCAGCTCTAGGCCGAGATGTTGTCGAGCCATGCATAGCTGTGCCGCCGACGTGGGACACGTGGGAAAGCCAGCTGGCTACCAGCTGTCCCTGAGGCGGCGGTGTAGAGCGCCCATGCGCTGTATAATCCATATATAGCAAGTTCCGAAGTCGCGGAATCGCGGCCCGCTTGTCCGCCGGAATGGGAACACCCAAGCCACACTCAGGCTCGCAGCAACTTGAACGTGCACTGCGACGACTTGAAACCTCCACAGCTCTCTTTCGCCACCCTCGACGAAGTCCTCTTACTTGTTGAAGGTTCGTCAAGATCGCTTATACCCTAGCAATCGAATTGAATATACATGGCAGAGGCGCTGACTCAAAGTCGAGTCCAGGTGTCGGACGTGTGGCTACCCGCTACCATCTCGACTTCATCGCTTGGCCACAAAAGAGCATCTGCACGCAGCAGGCTGTGTTTTCAAGATGCTCAGTACGACACCCAGCGAACTTGAAGCCAATCAGTCAGGCTCGAGTGGCACCGTGACACGGACCAACGAAGGCGCCAGCGAAGGTGTGATAGAACACTCCCTTCATCAGTTGCACCGAGGACAATGACTATCGTCTCAGCCGCTTCTGGGAGTAACGAATCAGCCCGGTTCCGGAAGTATGCTTCAACGCCTTTGGCGGACGCGAAGCATCCTACTGCGATAGCCAGTCCATTGTCATGCATCCGTCTACTGGCATTTCCCATGGACATCATCTACGAGGTAAGAAACACAGCATAGACGTTGTTACCACTTCGGACCGAGACCTTCACCGTTTTTCAGATTTTTGGGCAATTGTATCCGCTCGATCTTGCGAATCTTGCGCAGACCAACAGAGCCTTCCGTGCGTTCCTCCTCGAGTCTCCCCAGAGTGATGGACTCTGGAAGACAGTCAAAGTCGTCGCTGGAGAGACTCCTGATGGCCCGCTCTGTGTGCCGCAGGTTGCTTGGGTAAGAGCGATGTATTGTGAATATGAGTGTGCGGTACGTATTTGTGATGACGAGTCACGGACAAGGGCACTCAGCTTATACCCTCCAGGGATGCGGACAGTATTCCAGAGACGAGGTCGACTTTGTGTTGTTGCGGCGCATATGCTTCGAGTGTAGATGGACACGGTACATTTCGGCATTCCTGCTTCAGCTCCCGCAAGCGATCTTGACGACAACTTAGGCTTCTTCATCACGACTGGCTCATAAGCAAGTCTGAACACCCAACCCTGTCTGCGCTCGTCTTGCAGCTCATTCCGTATACATCCAGTCGAGTCAAGCTTTGCTCGTTGCATCTTGTACCGCATGCTGATCAATCGTCTCAGTGAGGACACTCTCGGGATCAGACATCCCAGGAAAACGGTACTGGGAACCTGAAATCGCTGCAACAACGGCCAAGGTTCTCAAATACTGGGAAGATATTGAAGCTGGGAAGCCCGGTGCAACAGAAGCTTTGGATCAGTACAAAGAAGAACGTGTCCAATACACACGAGCGATAATTGAAGTTTGTCAACCTCTCGTGCGTGCGGATACTTCGCGCTGATAGCCATACCTTCAGCACGGAGCGACGTGTAAGGAGTGGTTGCGCATCCGTAAGAAAGAGGAACAAGCACTCAGGGCCACTCAATATAAACGGTGTGTGCCGATGGTTGCTAGAGTGGTAAAATTTCGCATATCTGATTGCTTTTGGTAGCATTGAAGAATTGTTCGGAGAATTAGGCTACACGACTGAGAATCTTGTCCAATTTGAGGGCCACGGCTGGCAGCGCTTCGTTGGGAATGCTAGCGTTGAGGTGACCGAGCAAGGTGTGTGAACGTCTTGCATCTATGCGTCAGGGCAGTAATTTTGCATCTCTGTAGAGTGGCAGCGCGTCCGAGCCGCACTTGAGCCGTACGCTATGGCAGACCAAATCAAGCGTCTCGAACAAGAGTATCCAGACACGATCCACGCTCGCATGGACGTAGTGAAGATTTTGTATGAAACCTACAAGCAGCCTCTGCGCCCTATCGAAAGGCTTCGTCTCCCGCATGTCAGCGTGATCTACGTCACTCCGCCCTTCCGTTCTCTGATCTACGAAGATCTTGGCGCCCCGTATCAAACCGTAAAGGAGCGGTGCAACGAAGCTGCGGGATCGTTCCCGGACATCGTCTCAGCTTACTATGCCAGTGTCGAGTCCGCGATGGTGCGGAGCATGAAGGAACGGTGTCCCGAGCTGCTGGAGCGGTTTGCGGCCTCCGAGTCGGGAGTTCAGCGGTGCCTGTCACTAGCTAGCTCTGTTTACCAATTGCCACTTTCCGCGGATCCCATATTCTCCAAGGACGAGGTTCTTGCACGGTTTCCAAGGATCCCCGAGGATGCGCGCTTCTGGCTACAGTTGCAAGCCTCAGATGATGGTGATGATGACGACAACGACGACGATGGTGATGATGGAGAAATCTTTACCTGGAATGCAGCCGCGCATTCAATTGTCAAAGCCTTGACGATCGCGCGCGGCCTTGACCCTGATGAAACGCGTCCCAGAGACTTGGACGAGCTGGGTGAGATTATGTTCTGCGAAGGTTGCAAGATGGTCACCCCAGATGGCTTGGTACATCATCGAGTCGAGAGCTGGCGTTCAATTGTGAGTTCGCTCATGCGCATGACTGTTTACATTTATCGGCGTACGTGAGCTGATTGTTGCGACATGCCTTGGTAGGTCAAACACTGTTGGGACAACCATTCAGAAGCCCCTTCGCTGTCGATCTTGCTCCTCAGCAAAGAATCCTCTGCGCGGCTACCTATACGCGAGGGTGTGTCTGGCTCGGAGTTGCAGAATGTGTGGACTTGCAATCACTGTCCCGTCTTCCTGGAGGGCCTGCAAACCAAGGGCACTGTCGTGCACCACGTGCATGACGTGTGAGTCTTTTCTATGTATAGTCGATGACGGCTCGGAGAGCTCACCCGCCTTGTAATTGTAGACATGCTATCGACGAGCCAAGGGACTACGTGGATTTCATCCACGCTCGTCCCGACGTACGCTGCCTTCGCGATTCGATTTGGATCACACTCGAGGGGCTTTCTTACGTATGTATTGACGTTGATGTAGATTGGGATTAATTGCGATAAGTAAGTAGTGGGGAGTCCAGCGTCCCTCGAAGATGATGCATGGATCACACGAATGTATTACAGTACAGTATACTTATATGCATCAAGTACGCTCGATTGCGCTGCGCAGTCCAGTGGTAACGCAAGTCGTAGCATTGCGAGGAGAGTATCATATCACTGATGACACGGTATTACAACTGAGAGAGACCCCGAAGCCAAAATATACATCGGAGGCGGGAGAGTATAGTGAAACATTGAGTGACTATTTGAGAGGAGGAGACGGAGTAAGAATGAGAGGAGAGGAAAGTGCGACCAACGAAGGAGAGGGGGTATAACTTAACGGTATCTCTTCGTGATGTCATCGACGGGGGCATAAGTATATGATACAACGACCAATGTACTTCGGTGTCACGTCACGATGACACCCAACCCATACATGCAAGGATTGTCTTGTATGGAGGAGAGCAGCGCGCCTCGCGAGGTTCAGCCGACGCGGCCGTGCGCACTCGACGCAGCCGAGACAGGGCGCACGTCCGCGCTGCGACTGCGAGTCCCATGAGACTGGATCGACCTCGGCGTCGCTGGCGTGTACAGACCCGACGGAGAAGGACATTGGAATGGCGTTCGCGCAGATGGAGGCGGCACACTGCCCCGTCGTCCTGAGCGCTGCGAATCCTTTTGAAGGACATGCCGGAGCTGTTCCTTCGCGGAATGCAGAACGTCTGCGTCGTTGCCGTATGACCAGTGTTCGTCCACGTCGTTCGCTGTGGGTTCAACCAACGGCGCGAATATATCGCTCATCGTAGGTGACTTGTCGAGACCCTCCGAAGGCTGGGCCACTCGGACGGAGTCCGCGGGGGTGAGGAGAGCTTCGAGAGGACTGACAGAGCGAGAGTCTGAGATCGGTAGTTCCGCTGGGAGCCGTGCTTTAGGCCTTGGTAGGCGTCCACGCTCGCGCTCCTGCCGCTGCGGTTGGCCTGGCGTCATGAGGAGGGCGGATTCGTTGAGTGCGGACCCAGACGAGTCCGAGTCTGCCGAGCTCGTGCGCAAGATGGCGTTTGTGAGCGCGGAGAAGCTGAGCTCCATGGGACGAGGATGAGGCGGGTGCTCGTGATGATGGTGCAGTTGGCGGTGCGGCTCGTACGGATGATGTGCGTGCGCATGGCGCGATGCGCTCCGGCTGGCACGCCGTGGCGAGCGGCTCTTAGAGCGCGTCGTGCATGATGGCGAGCGCACACTCTCGAGGTCGTCGATCACGTCTGCATCGATGCGCACACCAGGCCGCGAGCGCGAACGCGACTTGGACGACACGCGGGATGGCATCTCGGGCGGGGGTGAGGCCTCGTCGCCTTCTGCACCCCAGCCGATGCCC
Source organism: Fomitopsis serialis (assembly GCF_022376445.1). Classification (NCBI taxonomy): domain Eukaryota; kingdom Fungi; phylum Basidiomycota; class Agaricomycetes; order Polyporales; family Fomitopsidaceae; genus Fomitopsis; species Fomitopsis serialis. The sequence continues at coordinate 28,344 of NW_025955373.1, read as the reverse complement.
CAAGCAACCTCGTCTACCATCGCGATCGTCCATCGATTTAGAACAGAACGTTCCAAGCAGCCAGTCAGGACGCGCTCTGCACCGTGGCCAATACCCTTGGGCATTTCGTACGCACCTGCGTGATGAAGAGATGTACGTCAAACTCTTGCTATTTTACGTGATTTACGACTGCCAGACTTACCATGCAGAATCTTCATCTGCAAACGAGGGTCATACGAGTCCACAAACGGCAGGCGTCCTGTCAGAAGAGTGTACAACATGACACCCAGTGCCCAGATATCCTGTGCAGGATTGGGTGAGCGTGAGGCCGAAGACGACGGAAGGAGAAGTTCCGGGGATGCATAAGGGAGCGATCCCTGGGGGAACTCTCGGCTACGAGTTGGCGTCGTCGTCGAGGAAGGGAGGGGCGTAGAGCCACGATGGCGTGGGCCGCTATGTCGCATCAGAGATAGGTGCTTTTGCAATGGCCCTTGCGTGCCGTGCGATCTTCGTGGCAGCGTGGCAGGAAGGCCTCGCGAGGGCTCACTGGTCTCCGCATCGGGTTCTTCGACCTCGCCGATCTTGCGTGCCATTCCAAAGTCTGCGATTCTACACACACCCATCTCATCTACGAGCACGTTCTCCAGCTTCATATCCCCGTGCACAACCCCCGCCACTTCATGCAGATATCTCAGCCCCCGCACCACCTGCCTGAACATCATCCCCGCATCATCTTGTGGTAATGCCGGGTGTCCATCTCGCTTCAAGATGTCGAACAGGGTGCCGGCGGGGCAATATAGAGTCGCATAATAATCTGCACGAGCGGTTTGAGTAACGGAGAATAGCGGTAGAACATGCTCGTGGCTGAGGGACCTCCAGATGGTCATTTCGCGATCGAGTCGCTTGCGAGCTCGCGCAGAAAGATCGGTTCGCCGTACGATCTTGACTGCAACACTGCCGCCTTCAGACGAGGTTGCCTGGCGGATGACTGAGAACCCTCCAACACCAATGACAGGGCCGAGCGTATACCCGGCTATAACGGCTCCCTCGGCGTCTTCAGGAATGGCGGCCTCGGGCATTGACGGGCTGAACGAGGATAAGAACAGCGCTGCCGGCGATTGGGAGAGGTCCGCAGCAGGAACATGGCCCGCAGAGAAGGAATACGACAAGGGAGATGTCACGAAGGAATCTTGAGGTTCCGGGGCCGACGTCGCTTGGACATCGCTTGGTGCATCGTCTTGCAGCTCCCGACTGAGCACCTCGTCATGTTTGAGAAGCTCTTGAGTTTTCAGGTAGCCGCTACCGCTATCTTCCTCGGAAAGGAGGTTCGCGAGCCTTGGCCGCGTAATGAAGGTAGGTTCATTGGGCGAAGGTGGGTCTGAAAATGCGGTCGTAAATTCTTGGGCGGCTAGAAGCATTCACTGAGCGGTGTGCGACGCAAGTTTGGGCTCGGAGGTCAAGAAGAATGTCTGACGATGCTGAAGAGCCTCGGGCAGAGATGGCTGTAGGAGAGCAAGGAGGGACAGAGTAGGACCTGGCGGTGGTAGGACGAGTGCGAGTAAGCAAAGTCAGCCTGGTCAGTGCGGGGCCGCCCTCGACAGCGGGGCTCCGTATTAGGTAAGCATGCTCTGCCTTAAATGGCAAGTGACTAGTTCAGCCTGCTTCGCCTTCATGTTGAAGTTGAGTCTCGATTCGTGGAAGTACTTGGCCAGTGCGATCCATCATCGTCTGAACTGGCATTCGGTACCAAGCAATTTTGGACGGATGGCTCGAATTGGCAGCAGTGTATCTCAGCCAGGCTGATGATGGGTCACACTGCTACCGTGGCGGCTGTTGATCATGGAGGTGTGGGCGATATCCTTGCTATTACAAGTACTAAACATCTACAGGACCTCGCACAGCGCTCGACCAACGAATCAGACAGGCCGCTATAGCTGGGTGAGAATCGAGGCACCGCGTCTATCTGAAAGAAGCCATTCGGAGGAGTCTGCCATAAGACCTATCTGCTTCTCCATGGCTCGTCCTATGAGAAGTGGTGTCGTCTCGACTCTTCCCATGGTACACCTTTTGCTTATCTCTGCTTCTGTCAGCTACGGCGGGGCTCGTGCTCCTCCGAGACTCAGTGTATCATCCCGGCGTAGGTACTAGTATGTATAGAGACATTCACTCCGTTGTAGCTCCATCGAACGCCCTTCCGCTTCCCGTCGTGTGCTAATCCTCGATATGAAGCAGGACACTGGGATATACATCGACCGCGACACCTCTGGACTGAAGTCGCGGAAGTCGGACGGAAGTCTGAATGTGTCCGATGATGCCCGCCTCGCAGAGCTCGGGTACAAAAGCGAGTTCAGAAGAGAGTTCTCCGTGAGTAGTCTATTAATCGAGCCTCGCTCATACTGACTTCCAATGTATAGCTCGTTGAGACAGTCGCGTTTTCTTTCTCGATCATGGCGGTGATCAGCGGTATCTCTTCGTCGCTGTCCCTTATATTAGCTTCCGGTGAGAATCGCGACGATTCTTGTTGTCTAATCTATTTACCGAATGAAGGTGGTCATGTCGGACTCGTCTGGGGATGGGTCATACCGGTTCCTTTTGTGTTATGCGTTGCAGCAGTCATGGCCGAAATGGCCTCCTCTATGCCGTGCGTGTGTATGGAAACATTTGTGGAACATTGCAGCTGACCTTCCTACCCAGTACTAGCGCAGGCCTCTACTATTTCTCTGCGAAACTAGCCCCAGAGAAATATGCCCCTCTCGCAAGCTGGATTACCGGATGGGCGAACATAACCGGCCAAGTAACATTGGTGTGCTCTATTGACTACACGCTGTAAGGTTCGCACATCCACGGTATAAAGCGCCTACTCATCATCATAGAGCACAAATGATCACCACAGCAATTGCTGCGGGAACAGACGGAAGCGTCATCTTAGGCCCTGGTCCGACTTACGGGATACTACTGGCGATGTTATTTCTACACGGCATGATTTGTTCAGCAGCCACTAGAGTTTTGGCGCGACTGAATTTGTTCTATGCCGTAGTGACGTGTGAGTGAAGATGCCGTTTAAATGCTGCGGTGCCGTTTCTTACACGACATATCAGTTGGGGCTACCGTAGCGGCGACCATCCTTTTGCCTGTCTGCGCAGGAGAAAACAGAGTATCTACGAAGGTCGCTTTCACCTCCTACGAGAACTTCACCGGATGGTCCAATTGTGAGCGGCCCAATTTGTCGAGTCGTCCAATACAATTTAACGCATGTTGTAGCCGGCTGGGCGTTCCTTCTAGCTTTCACAGTGCCTATGTGGCAATTTACAGGATGTAAGGATCACGACAGATACGCAGGACGCTCGCCGACATTGACCTCCTATTCCAGACGACTGTGCCGCACACGTCTCAGAGGAAACAGCAGGGGCAGCGAAGGCCGCGCCGATAGCCATTTTGGTTTCGGTGGCCTCTGTAGGCTGTCTCGGATGGATACTCAACATCGCGGTGTCGTTCGCTATAGCTTCAGTGCCGGACTTGCTCTCGACGCAGCTCGCACTCCCCATGGGCCAGCTGTACCTGGACATCATCGGCAAGAAGGGTATGCTTGCCATATGGTGCGTCACCATCACGGTGCAGGTAAGTGCTTATTGTTTCTAGGAACGCTTTCGTGACTTACCGTGACACGGCAGTTCCTGTGCGGTGCGGCACAAGGCGTGGATGCCTCCCGCGTAGTCTTCGCGTTCGCGCGCGACAACGCACTGCCTGGGTCACGCTGGTGGAAGAAGATGAACCATCACACCCAGACACCTGTGAATGCCGTCTGGCTCGTCATGTTCCTGGCTGCGATATGTGGTCTCCTCGGTTTCTCCTCAACAGCTCTGACTTCCCTGGCGAGGTAAGATCCATCGTGAGCGTGTCGCACCGGCCACTGACTCCTTGACAGTGCCTCTGTGATTGGTTTGTACACGTCGTACACGACCCCCATATTCCTCCGCATCACCTCCGGACGACACAAGCTCATCCCTGGGCCTTTCTCGCTCGGCCGCTGGTCGACACCGATCGGGTCGATAGCGGTGGCTTGGGTGACCTTCATTGTCGTGCTCCTCTGTTTCCCAACGACACAGACTCCGATTGCAGCCAACATGAGTGCGTCACGTTTCTATCATACGTCCCGAACAAGCTGAAATGATAGTGCTTGGTGTGTAGATTACGCTGTCTTGCTAATCATGGTCGTTTTCGTCTTTGCTGGCGGCTCATGGGTGTTATCTGCACGGCACTGGTTCACTGGGCCCCTCCCGAACGTGGACGATCGCAGTACGACAGCTTCATTCAATGTATACGAGAAGGAGGTTAGGAGATGAAGTATGTCCGAACGCCAAAAGGGCGCGAATACATTCAGTATCCCAGATGCACTGCATGTCAATCATTGTAACATCAGATTCGATAGCGTTTGACGGTCTTTGCTGCCAGTCGTGCGCGTTATTCACCAAGGTACTTCACACGCAGCCACTAATAGTCATCTCGTTCCCTCCATAGAGTTCATAATTCAGCGCAAGCAGTCATTCATCGCCATATAACGGTAAGGATCAGGTGTCTAGTTTTGATTCACGAATAATGTAAGCGAATAGTATACAACAGGCAGTGCTTGACGTTTGTACAGCCAGATTTTGTGTCGGTTCTTACCACTTTCTACAATGCAAGGTCCCGGACGAAATGGAAGAAATCAACAGAAGACCCATTGACGCCGTACTTGTAGATCTGCATAAATGTTACAGTCAGTCGCGGCTGCGGCAAGGTTGAGAAGACACGCACGAAATGGGACGCCACCCAGCTCGAGAACAGCGCTCGTTGATACGTCTCTGGTAGTCTCCTCAGGAGTTCCTCGACGCCGACCTGATCGACCAAGGTTTTTGGAATGGCCCGCGTCATAACGTTCTTCCTCATCACAGGGTCGTCGTACAAATCTGAGCTTTCCAGCTCGGCTTGTAGATCGTTCAACGTGCTGGACAGCTCGTCGGAGATCAGGGTCCGGAGCTTGGAACCTTGTGCACGAGTGTGTTCCTTCCAGATGCACGAGAACTCTGCGGCTGCGTTCTCAGAGATCTTGGTCTGGATGTCCTTGACGTAATTCTCGTAGAAAGTGGAAGGCTTCCCGTCTTTGAAGATCATCAAATCGACGTATTCTTCCGTAGAGAGAGCGAGACCAGCGAGGACCTCCAGGGACGAACTCGTGACACCACCTATTCATGGATTCAGCTTTGGAAAGTACACGCACAAATGGTGAGACTAACCCTTGTTGGCACTCGAGTCCTTGAAGAGTATGACCTTGCGCTTTTCGAGATGCAGACGCGCTTGCTGGGTGAAGAATAAATTGGCACCCTCAACCACAAATTTGAAGTTTGGTTTGCCCTCCGCGTCGACTAACGCGGCCACGTTTGAGATATTCACGGCCTCGGGCCTTGTTAGTGTGTGTCAGTCAATCGCTTCCATAGCGTTCCATCAACAGCACACTCACCTGCCACCGCACGGTACGAACAAGTCAGCCTTGAAGCGCAAGTGGGCAGTGTTCCTGAAGTCAGTTCCATCAAGCACAACCTCGCCAGCTACGAACTTGTAAGTCCCCATCAAACACCTGACTTGAACTACTTACAAGGCAGTTTGACATCTTGTTCCTCTACAAGAACTAGATAACCATCCTTGCTGAGTTTTGACCGATCGAAGTGCGCCACAGGTACACGCTTTTTTGCTAGCCTGATCAACTCCTCGCGATCAAGGCCAGCGGGGTCAGCGAGAACGCCGCTCCCGTCGATCATGACGATAGTTTTGTCGGAGCTGAGAAGAATCTCATCTGCAATGACATTGGCAATGTGCCTTGCATCATTGGTAGTGACACTTACTTGAACCAAGGTCACCATCTTCGATCGACAGGCGTTAGCATCCGGAACCCACCTCGACCGGAAAGACTTACCTGGTCCACCTGTCTGCACCTTTGTGATGTCCTTCTCCCGTAATCCGAGTTGCTTGTAGATACCCAGTACGTACTGGCGAATCGACAGAGACGTCATCCCGTACGTGTCATGAGGAATGCCACCGAGCTTCTCTGCGCTCTTGCCGGTGGTGAAGGACTTCCACCACGTCTCGGCCCCACGTTCACGCGCATGAACTGCAGAAGAAGTCAATTCATGTGTTCAAGTCAACAACCTGCGGTAATACTCACTGGCCGCCCAGTCCATCATGTCCGCCGTACCCTCTGGTGAGATGGGTGAGTCAATCGAGACACTATCAAAAAAGCATTGGAAGCCTACCATCTGGCCCGAAGAAGAGGATCTCATTCTTGCCGTACAAGTCGACTAGTTTCTCCTTGATGCCCGGGCTTTGTCCCGGGATGAGAAGGTCAATGACGGCCTGCAGAAATAATGTCAGCATTACAATCCAAGCAACAGCCTGTGCGTTGATTTACATCGACATATTTCTCAAAGCACAACCGAGGACTCGAGCCGAGGCTTTAGGTGGATGGTCGTCAGCAAGCGCGAAGCCCCGTGACGAGGTGGCACATACGATGGCAGAATGGTACCCTTCGCGCCACCCTCAGGTATGTCCTTGTTCTTGAGGGATTGCGTCGAAGCAAGGCCATAGTTCTCATCGAACCTGACAGGCACGCGTCAACAGGCGCCGATGATAAGTACAAGTACGGAAACTACTCACAGCATGCGTTGGTTGATGGAGTAGGTCTCCCTATTCCGAGACATAACCAACCGGATGCCGCCACGCGCGACATCCCTGAATCGGATGTGGAATCCACGGAACTCGCCACCTGAATGTACATCGTCAACCTTTGCAGTCCCGTTTGCGTGAGAGACAGTGTACCAATGACAAAGAACATCCCGAATGGCTTTCTGGGGTACTCGACTTCAGGAAGGAACTCCGGCGCAAGGCGGAAGGACAGAGCGACCTTGGTCGGTTGGTAGAAGTTCGTCTTGAGCACATGCCTGAAAAGCCCTGGTCAGCGGTATCACACTGCGCTCGACGTCCACAAGCATACTTGTTGAAGATGAGGAAGCTCTCGAGCACTTGGAGCTCGTGCTTGTTCGGCACGGACTTGCGGATCTTGTCGTACAACTCCTGATCACTGAGGATCTGATGGGTCTGCAGACGCTGATATGAGAGTGTCGGCCTAACACAGTTAGATCAGCGAATGTTCGCGGGGTGTCGTCACACGAGAATGCTCACATGAGATTGGCTTGGTCCGATGCCGGATAGTGCACCATGGCGAAGTTGACATATAGCAAGTTGATCTGTCGAGCACAGTCAGAGATCGTCTAATTCTGTAGTCCAGGACCATCTCACCAGCTCAGGATGCGCGTGGATGGTCTGTGCAATGCTCTCGCGCGTGAAAGTTTCCTCACGGAAGCGACGCTTGATGTCGTTCAGCACCTCCGCGTGTGATGCATTAGACTCATCGAGAATATTACGCAAGGCAAGGTACGAAGGCCCCAGGCGGTTGCAGAAGTGCTGCGCGAAGATCCAGCCACAGTCTGAAGAAATATAACATTGAGTATGATGCTGGGCTCTGGCGATGTATGTCCCACTCACAAGCATAAGTCGCTTCCTGCACTGCGTGCCCCTCTGTAGGACCCGCGCCGGCGTAGAAGAATGGGTTGTCGGGCAAGCAATAGAGCAGCGAAGCTTCCTTCATGACCTGGAAGATCGAGTGCTCGATTGGAGGGGCATGCGAGTCCGGGAGCGGGTTGAGGTACAGGCACAGGATGGTTATCCCGTTCGAGAATTGTTCTACGCGCGATTCAACATGAGCATTCGCACTGACCCCAAACTGGAAAGACGTACCGACATACTTCCTTGCAGAGTACAAGGAGTAGAAGTGGTACAGATTCGACAGCGCGCTGAAGAACTTCTCCGTGCCGCCCTTTTTGTACCCAACGACGAGCCGTCGCTCGCGGCTGCCTTCCACCTCATAGACCTCGATAACGGGCCCGTACCGCGTCTCAACGTTCCACATCACGCGCTGGTACAGCTCCAGCGTGTTCTCGCTCGCCTTCTCGAGGAAAGCCGCGTCGGACACCGATCGAATGTCCGTCTTGCCGTCCGTGCGCGTCGACGCGCGAGGCTCCTTCGTAAAGTTGCATTTCGTGACAAAGTAGCACCGCAGCTGCTGGCTCGCCGTCGCCGAGATGCCCTGCGAGCGGTACGTCTCGAGCCTGAAAGCCTTCTCCGGGGTGCTGCTGTCCAGGAAGAGCTCGTCGATCCTGCTCTCGCAAGTGGCGCCCGGCCCTTCCGTCGATGTCTTGCCGGGCGTGCTGGTATGGATGAACGTCGCGCCATCCTCGTTCACCTTCTCGAGATCGATCACGAGCTTGGACGGGTCGTGCTTCGTGAACGCGAGCACCTTCGCGCCGAAGAGCGCGATGATGTGGTCCGAGATCACATCGACGGACTCAGACTGGAAGTACGTGTCGTCGATGCCGAGGTGCGTGTAGAACCAATTGATCTCGTTCGTAACCAGCTCGCGCGGAATGAAGCCCTGCGAATGCGCATCGCGTCAGTATCATCCTGATTCTGTGGAACGTGCGTGATCAGGCAGAGACGCGTTCGTCTTCACGCGTTAGAACGTGCATGTCGCGTAAAAGCACAGAAACACGGTGTGTAGATGATCGCGCTACGCGACGCAACATGGTGGTGGGACGATGGACTTCAAAAGGGATAAGGAGCCCAGATGCGCTCCTTGCTACGTACAACGCGACTTTTTGCTACTGACTCCGAGACGCGTCGCATTACTGTCCCTCGGGACGGGTAGCGACATGCCTTGTATTTCCCACCTCGTACGCTGCAGAGGTCAACGGTTTGATGGAGGCAACGGCTAGTGTGCAACGGCGCTGTTGGAGGTGGCAATGCCCTGGGCGCATCTCGGTGCCTGTCGCCCTCCTTGCAGATTTCGCGACGACGGGGGCAAGAAACGCGTCCTTATCTCTGGGCGCACTGCGCAAGCTGTGCAGATCCAATTCCCAACGCGGCCTCGTACACGACGGAGAGAACACACCACGCGACTCACAGCCCCGGTTCCAAGCCCCCTGAGGCAAAGGACCGCCCCAGGCAAAAGAAACGCGTAGACTCACCTTGGACGTGACATTCGCGAGCACCTTCGCCTTCTGTTCCTCCTTGCCCTTGAACACGGGTGTGGTGTAGCCCGGCACGTTCTTGATACGGTGCGTAGACTCAAGCAGACCGGGCACCTCGAGGTGCCCGCCGGTCGGTGTCGACGCCATGGATGCGGGATAATTTGTGTGGTCGTGAAATGCACGGGTCGTGAAAGTAAAGTTGGAAGTTGGGGGAGAGATGGGGAGCGATCTGCGAAAGGAGAGCCATTTTATATACTCGAGGGCCGACGTAATGTGAGCCTGATGTAAACGGTCTCAGCCTGGTCTGGACATTTTGTTACGCTTGTAAGATCCGCTGCTAACAGATTTGAAACAACATGAAAGGTAAATTATCATTGCCGGTAATCCTGCACCGGCGCCTCTCACTTCGCTCCAACCTCTCCGGTCGCGGTGTCTTCTTACCGCTGCGGCCGTCTCAGCCAAACACTCTCTTAGTCTACGACCCACACAAATCCACATAGCCTCGTCGAACGGGCCCAACAATGATGTCTCGAAACTAATGATGGTGGCTAATATTGCCTGAACGCGTCGGCCGAGGTGGTCAGAAGATCCGAGTCCGGTTGCAGACACATCGCAACTGGAGTCAAAGCTGAACGCATGCGTACGCTTGGGTCACGTTCGCCCACGAGCTCAACAGGTGCTGCCTCGGACAACAACAGCTGACCATCGCACTCCTTGCAGCGGCAAGGGGACCGCGGTGCGATTAACTGTAAATGTCGTCGCGAGCGCGCAGTGGCCGGAGAACGGTGTATTTGCGGATAGGGAGGATCCGGTGAAACGGGAGTGGCACGATGTGCCGTTAACGTTCTACTCTCGGAGGGTAGGTAAGCCTGTTGCTATCCGTATTGAGTTGTACTTGTTCAAATAGGTCGGCCGGTCTGCAAGGGCGAGAACAACCTGCCGTGCCCCGTCCTGAGCGCTAGGGACCGAAGGAGTGCGGTAGCAACTCGAGTTTGTTTGAGCTTCATATTGCCCTCGTGATGTGGCGTGCTGGCTTCCGGAGCATAGCGTGCTACTGGGTGATCTCAAGAACACGTATTCGAGGAGGAGACTGGTGAGTTCGTCCTCTCAACTTCAGACACATGTTCGCATAATGCGCGACAGAGCGCGAGGCTCATGTTCTAAGTGCTAGAAGCCTGCGTCCGATTTTCCACGCGGCGCGAACTTACAGAACCTTTTCGTGACTGCCCAATCTGTCAGCACACCAAAGCTAATCCCACTGCCAGGCACCGCAACCTTTCCCGGTGCTCAGAACGGTACCGCTCGAGTTGCCTGCCGCCGATTTGGTTTCGCCGCGGCCATTCACGTAGAGAAGCCCAAGCCGAATGCGATTATACGGGAGACGGCTGCAGCGGAAGAACCAGTGCTGTTGTGCGCATGACAAATTACGTTGGCGCACTGATTACCGCGCGGATGAATTGCGTGTGGCCATGGGCACGATGCAGGTCGCACGAACGTTGCCAACGCCAGTGGACTCTTCAATGGCGTATATTTCGCAAAGGTACGCTGCAACCCGAGGTTTCTCATACAGTATGAAACATGCTGCCAAGTGCAAAGAATCCGAGACGTTACAGTCCGTGACAACCGCGCGGTCGGCTCAAAGGTCCTATATGTTGACTGTCGAAGAGTCGTTTGCGAACGCCACACCGGAGCTGGGCGCTTCAGGTTCGCGCCCGCGGCCTAAGCATCCGGCCCCCGGTACTGCAACCAATATAGTATACTGCTCTTGAGTTGCTTGGATGACTCTAGGACCAGATTCATATGGTGATCACACGTTGAAAAATAGACATTATTTCCCCTTGGAAAAGGCTGCGAGTATCTTGGGAGTTGAAACACAGCCTGTGCATCTGATAATATCATCTCCACAAGCCTTGTCGGCGTTCTAGACCGCGCTGGAGGACTTCTGACCAAATGATGAGGCTTGCGCTGTGAGAATAATATGTGCATGTAAAGTCGAGCCGATTCCGCTCCGGCGATAAGTGCAGCGTGAGGGAGGTCCGAAAGCCCTCGACGTCACGTATCCGCTTCCTCGGGTTTGGAGGGTATAAGAAAGGCGGAACGTGCTGGGTGTTCCTAATTTACCCCTTTCCCATACCCCAGCAGTCCCGTATACCTCAATTCATTAGCCGGAGTCCGGGATGAGCCTCACTCTGAACGGGGGCAGTCGCCGACCCTCTCCTCTTCGACCAGCATCACACTCCAGTGCATTCCAACCAACAATGGCAGCCATGGACGACGGCGTACACCCAGTCATCCACACCGGGCGGGTAGCAGTCATTACAGGAGCGGGGAGTGGCATCGGACGAGCTGCTGCGCTTGAGCTCGCGAAGTACGTACAGCGTCTGCTTTTCTCCATTGAGATGCTCATCCGCCCGCAGGATCGGCATGAAAGTCGCGATCGCCGACGTGAACGAAGAGCCGCTCAGCAAGGTCGGGGCAGAGTTGATGAAGGTGGTCGGGGAGGGCAACGTGCTCGTCGTGCCGACGGACGTCAGCAAGCTCGAGGACGTCGTCCGGCTGCGCGATACGGTGTACGAGGCGTGGGGCGAGGTGAGCTGGCTCTCCCGGGCAGCCCTCGTTCTCGTTGGGCGGCCGCGACGACATCGCCGGCCGCGCTCGCGCTGTGTCTGTCTGCGTGCCGCTTGCTCACCTCTCGGGCCGTGTGCCTGTTGAACAGGTCGCCGTGCTCATGAACAATGCCGGCATTGGCTTGCCGAGCAAGTCTTGGGAGGGCATTGATGCCTGGCGCAAGACCTTCGACGTGAACGTCTTCGGGTGAGTGTATCCACGATGCCGGCCTTCGTGCTTTCGCTCATGATGCGTGACGATCCAGAGTGCTCAACGTACAACAGACGTTTGTGCCGTCCATAATCCACCAGGAAAACCCGGCTGTGATCATCAACACCGGGTCGAAGCAGGGCATTACCAACCCTCCGTACGTCGATCTTTGCCCCACTCGAAAAGTCTGCTGATACTTGATCTTCAGAGGCAATCCCGCGTACAACGCTTCGAAGGCTGCCGTCAAGTCTCTGACAGAAGGGCTCGCGCACGAACTGCGCAACAACGTGCCCGCAGCGAACGTCACCGCGCATCTCTTTGTGTACGCCTAATCATGCTGCAGGGATATCCGGTCATGCTGATGTTTCCGCAGTCCGGGGTGGACCTGGACAGGTATGACCGGTGACAGCAGTGGCGCGGAGAAGCCCGCCGGCGCATGGACCGCCCAGGAGACTGTCCTCTACATGGTGCGCACCACGACTGCGGCGCACCCTATATATCGCTATCTATGCTCAACCTTGGTTACCTTCTAGCTCGACTACGTCCGCCAAGGCAAGTTCTACATTCTCGTGCCCGACAATGACACCAGGCGCGAGGTCGACCAACTGCGCATCCTTTGGGGTGCGGGCGATCTCGTCGAGGGCCGCCCCGCGTTAAGTCGGTGGCACAAGGACTACAAGGCGCTCTTCGATGACTACATCAGGGAGGGCCTCAGCCAGATGGAGTAAGCTGCGGCTGTATCATCTTACGCGTAGTAAGCGGAACGAACGAAAGAAGGAAACATCGCATGTATGTATTGTAGTACGTTGACGGTGGACAGTCTTGGAGATGAGGCCGTTCGCGGCTGATGTGTAAGTATCGTCGATCGCATTGCTGTGTTGCTCTAAAAACGTAGTGATCTCTGGATATCGATTTTCTGTGGACACTTCGTGACCAAAGTCGTGATATATACGCATGGACGCACTGACTGTTCCACCGAGGCAGAACAGCATTGACACGGGTTATCGGTCCAAGGGAGATGATGTATTCACCATGGCAACTTAAAGACTTGTAGAGGAACATGGGTAGGCGTTTGAAAATAGCTCCAGACGTCGCCCAGAACCTACTATGTATCGATCGCAAGTTCCTCGTAGGTCAGTCCATGGAGTGTACACCACAACGGTACGAAGCGCTCTTCAGGATGAACATGGAAGAAATCGATGCAATCTTCCGGCTCCTTGATTCCATGTCTACCACGCCAACAAAGGTGCGCTTGTCAAGCAACCATCACCCGAACACAATGAAGCGTAGACTCACATTTCACGCACATGTTCCACGACCGTATTTCGGGCCTGCAGAGCCTCGAGATGAACCGAACAATGATTACAGGCCCATTTCATCTGCATCTGTGCAGTTTTCGCATCCGGAAGGCACCGTATCTTTGCGGAGGCCTCCTCGCTGAAGAGTGAGATGACTGGCAACTGGGGACCTTCTATATGCTCGAGCCAGCAGTGTTGGATCTTTTGACAACAGTCAGCTCATAAATAATACGCCCCGCAATGCACACAGGCCATGCTCACGATCGTACGCCAACTGTGAATCTCGAAGTACACCAAGCCGTCACCACACGAGGTATCAGAGCACTTGGCATTTTCACAGAATACATGTCTATCAAGTTCGTCAAAGTCTTCAGGTCGCGCCTTGTTCGGATCGAGGCCTAGCGCGATCGCCAATGGCTTGAGGATTGAAAATCCAGTCATACTCCAGTCGAAGATCCCGAGATTGGCGCCGTCGTGAGAGGCCTGCAATCTTAACCAGAAGAGCGGCACTGTATAGTCACTGTGCCCCTCTCGGGTTCTTGACAAGTACGACAGTACTGCGTCCATAGACGACATTAGTACAGGGTCGAGGCCGACCATGACGTACGACTCATAAACAGAGCAAGCTAAGGAGAGGAGGTGCTGCATATCGACACCTGAGTTCTCGAGCTTCGTGCAACCTTCCATGCTCTTCAGCAACGCGCACTTGACACTGGCATGATAGCTCGAGATGATGTTCGGGAAGTGTTGAGCGGCCTCATTGCATTGCTCCTTGACCAGTCCAATTGGGGCAACGAGATTCTCGTAGATCAGAGGACGGAAGGTCGGAGTCATGTAGATCATATCGACCGGTGGGAGACGGACCCTATCCATGGGGCGCAGAGGCAGCTGGTCACAGTAGTCGTGATACAAAGTCTTCAGCGCATTCATGCGAGCGCGTATCGTGTCCGGATGTCCCTGTTCGATACGCTTGACTCGGCCTGCCATGAGGCGCGGCTCAAGCGCAATTCGGACGCGCTGCCACGCTGCAGAGATGCGTAACGACTGCTTCAATGCACGGATACAAAACGTTCACACACCTTGCTCGGTCACCTCACGGCAAGCTTTCCCGATGTGGCGCTCCCAACCAAAGCCTTTGATTTTCTGAACGTGTTCAGTCGTGTAGCCCAACTCTCCGAACAACTCTTCGATGCTGCCAGAAGTGTGAGACGTACGTCACAGCGTCGTGTGTACCGATTGCCGCACTCACCGTTTGAATTGTGTGACCCTAAGTGCCTTTTCCTCTTCCTTACGCGTATGCACCCATTCTCGACATTTCGTTGCGTGCTGGCGGCCCACATGTTAGCGCTACCTGAATCGTACGAATGACAAGATAGCAGACTTCGGTAATGGCTTGTACGTATCGGATGCGCTCTTGCTTGATCTTGTCCAGAGCAACTCTCGGCGCACTCTTCCCTTCTTGAGCATCCTTCCAGTAATTGAGAACCAGATTCGTTGTTGCAGTGATATCGGCGCTCCAGTACCATTTTCCTGGGATAGCTGATCCATTATCATTCTTCACTAACACCTTTGATAAACATGTGGTGCAAAGCGCGATGAGAATTTGACTCAACAAGATGTGTGCGGGATGAGTTGCAAGACAAAGGCAGAGAGCGCCGAACGATCAGAAGTACTCATGAAGGTGTCGTGTTCAATAAGCCTAGGGCAGTGGTCAGAATTGCATACAGAAGCCGTGCAGAGATATCAACACGTACCGTTCCCGTCTACAGTAAAAGCATATGCGCCGTAACAACGCAAAATTGACATCATCTCTGGCAAACTGTCCACATCCCTGAAGGATTGTGAGGTGAACGCCCTTTTCAATTGTCCATATGATCGTGATCACGGATACGTACCACACATTTATATCCACAATACATTGCTCTTATCCAAGCAACCTGCGGCACGCACGCCGGACCGTCCGGGGTTTCTCCAGCAAGCTGTTTGACCGTCTTCCACAGTCCATCGCTCTGGGGAGATTCTAGGAGTGCGCGGAAGGTTTTGCAGGTCTGTGCCAGATTCGCAAGGTCGAGCGGACACAACTGCCCAAAGATCTAAGAGAGGTGACTGTGTTAATTAGTGGCAACATCACCTATGCTGTGTTGCTCACTTCAAAGATGATGTCCAAAGGAAATGCCAGTAGAGTGACGCCCGACAGCGCATTTGCTACTGTAGTAGACTGCTTTGCATCCGCCACAGGCGAGGTAGCGTACTCTTGGAGCAGGTCTCTCCGTTCGCCACTTCTAGACGCAGCTGTCGGAACAATGGTCGTTGCAGCGATCATCTCATGTGAGCGCAACATTGGCACATGAGCGAGAGAGCACGATATCTCACCTTCGTTGGCGCTTTCAGTCGTCCGTGCGTCGACATCTCTGCCACTCATACCTGACTGGGCAGCTTCGCTGTTTGTTGCATTCGACATTACAAAAGCATAGCCTGCTGCGTGTACGTGTTCGTTTTGCATCAGTAGTCGATCGACGAAGGCGGACAGCTACACGTCAGCGTTTCAACGTTCAACGTTGTCAACGCAAGTTCAATTCAGACTCGAAGTAAGTCCTTTGAACCGGCGTTGCCTGTTTGTGAACTTGAATGTTCAACCCGATGATGTGAGGCTATACTAGACACTGTGGACAAACCTGGTTCACTTAACGATGTTTACGTCCTCTGAGATAACAGACGAGAGTCGTTGAGAGCTGAAGGCGGCGCAGTGGGCGTTGACAGAAGACATAGACCGCCTGAAGGCTGAGCGAGGCTGAGTGTGGCTTCGTTCCCTCGCGGTCTCGTGACTCCGGGAGTTACTATACATGGCATACCAATGGCATAGACACTCCTCCTCCTCTCAGAGCCCTTGAAAGCGTGTCTCGTAACATCCTCTTCGCTGTGGCAGCACAGGCTGTTACATGCGTGTGTATGTCTAGAGATTCTTGCTCATACTACGGACGCGCACACAACTCGGCTGCGGTGCTACATAAAGGGCGTGATGTCCGTGCGAACGACATCATGCTCAGGCTGCACCTGGTACCGCGGGTCATGGCAAATATCAACGCCTATGATGTTACACGCCGGTATCACTTTTTTTTCGTTGTCGAGACTCGATACAGACTTACCGCCCTTCCTATGAGCGCATTCACCACAATGCGCCAAAGAAAAAATGCTGCTGCCAGTCTGCACCGGACGAACTTAACATTTGAGTCGCGGCGGGTCTTTTCGCCCTAGGCTAGTGATTGAGCGGTCACCGATCCCAACCCCTCGACACCACGATATGTGAATTGCTAGGATACTCGCGCTTCGTGGACGCTACTGCAGCAGGCCCGGGGGCAACACATTCGACGCACAGGAGACATGTCAGCGAGGCGTCTTCGATGTGGACAATATTGGACAGTTCAGGTGAAAGAACGCTACCCGTGTACCGCACGTTTGGATGCGTACATGTAGAGGTACGCTGATCTACCACAATTATCTCGCCCCTACCGTGGTGCTTGTAAAGATACACTCTTTTCGCATCACGACACCCCGTTTGCACCATATAAGGTATAGCGGCGCGCTTCTTGGTGCTTGTAAAGGTGCACTCGATTCCCTCGACCTCGCCGCCTTGCGCTGCACGACGGCGAGATGCTTTCTGTACCCGCAGGTATAAAAGCAGTGGCTCCGGCCGCCATGATGTCCCCATCGCCTACCCGCATCGCGCAGAAACTCGACATCCCCCGCAATGGCCACTCACTCTGCCTACTACTTCTACGATGACCTCAACTCGACCAATTCCGACCTGCTATTCCCTCTACCGGGTACCGTGGTCCAATCATTCGTGAATGAATCATGCGATCCATTCAGCGTGTCGATGTCGTACGCTACTCATGTCTATGATGTGTCCAGCATCGCGACTGACGCACATGTATGATGCATCCAGTCACCCAGACCTCGGTTCGGACACAGAGATGCTACCCGGAAGTGTCCTGCCAATCGTCACGGAAGGCAGCTCTCTCTGGGACTACGCTCCTTCCGCCGCATGGCCTTCAGAGGTTCCAGACATGAGTGTCGCCGATGCGCCGCACTTTCCTACCTTCGACGACGGTGTCTCGTACCAAAGCCCCGGTGATAGCTCCGAGTCAGCGAGCATCCTATCACCTTTCCCATCTTACACCTCCTCCTGGGATTGGTCAGGTTCTCTCTTCGGATCGCCTTCTGAAGCCTCCCCCGACGCTGCTTCCCCCGATGCCTCGTCATCCTCAACTTCTCACGAAGCATCATCCGCCACCAATGTCGACTCCGAGTCTGCGAAAGGACGAGGAAGCCGGTCGTCACGTAAGGGCTCCACCCGCTCGAGGCGCATCCGGTCAAGTTCATCCTGCGCTATCCCGCGCTCTCTCGCTTCGTCGTTCACCAGCCGGGTCCGCATGGCGGCTCCGCGCAACAAACAAGTTGGGTTCACTCCCTCCGTGCAGCGTTGGGAGCACAATGGCTGTTTCATCTGTCCGCACTGCGACTTTTCGACTCGGCGCAAGGGAGACCTTGATCGCCACGTCCGCACGCACTTCTCCCTGAGCCGTGACCCGGAATGGGTCTGCTGCGGGGTTCCGGAGGAGGACGCTCCCGACCTCGGCGGAGCAAGCTACGAGCATGATGGACGCAAGATGGTTGGAGGCTGTATGACAACGTTTAGTAGACGCGACTCATTTATGCGTCACCTGAAGAATGGGACGTGTATCGCGCCTGCGCAGCTGTTGAAGAGGGGGAAAAGGAGTGGATCAATGTAGAATTATTCATCACGTCGAACCTTGCATACTATCTACGTCATCTCCGTACTGCTTGATGCTAAGCATTATCGGAATCATCAAGAAATGGCTCCTACAGCGCAAACTACCACCGTCCGTGGACGGGGTGCTGGAATAGATATTACAAACAGTCCGAACTCTTCTCGTCGGCACAAACACAGGCAATACTGTACACTGAGAAACCTCTTGCAGCTAAGACATAACAAAACAGCATACGATGCCATCTGTCACGTACCGTACTCGTCCTTCGTACGAGACCACATACAGTCCACAGCCCTTCATATGAGTTCCTCGATCAGTTCTTCTGCATCCTCAGGGCTGGTCAATCTTAGAGGGAAAAGCAGTGGGTCTGCGCGCTGGCGCGCTGATGGATACAAGTGGAAGAGGTCGACGTTCTCTTCCGGAGTATCAAGGGCATGCCTACAAGCGAGTCAGCATTCAGACAGCCTACTCTTGACACAACGTGTCGTAGAATAGACTCACGTCTTTTTCACATGATCCAACACCATCGGATAGGTCTGCAGGTTGTTCAGATGGATGGTGCAGTGATTGCAGCTCCACATCTCCTGCTGCCAGGCGGGATCGGCCCCCTCCGCACGGCGGACAGCAGCGGACTCATCTTCATTCAACGCCTTCCAGTTAGATTGTGATAAAATTTGTAGAGGCAGATAGTGGGACATGTTCTCCAGGAAATGCGTCACCTAGAGGACACAGAGAACAGCGACACAATCAGCACATGTAAGGAATCACTCATGATATACTGAAGAAGCTTACACCTGTTCGCCAGGAGTACGCTCTGTCCCGAGACTGTGGGGCCTCACGACGCCGGCATAGTTGGCATATGAAGCGTCTGTCCAACCTGTCTAGGTCTTCGCATCGTACAGTCATGGGATCGAGACCGAGCTCCGCAATCATCGCCTTCACCACCGAAGCCCCGCGTGAGTTATAGCTGAACGCCCTCTTTGGATTCTCGTACAAATCAATCCAATGCGTCGTCCCGTGCTGATGATGTTGCGCTGGGCTCCCGTCATAAGCCAGATGTGCCAAGGCATCTGCCGAGGAGAGGCACATGTAACGGTGGGAGGAGAAGACGGAGCTGGCCAAAGATAGCTGATCATTGCCTTGGTCTATTGGTAGCAACCTGGCCTGCTCGTTGACGCGGCCGAAAACCCCCATGCCTGCCATAGATTGCAGCAAGCAAGCATTGAGCGACTCGCGGTAACTTGCGATGTATTCGGGAAGTCGTATTGCAGCTTCATTGCACGCGGCCTGCTGGAGCGGGGTGTGAAAATTTGCGTAGACCAACGAGCGGAAAACAGGGGTGGCGTAGATGAATTTGGTCGGCGGGAGATGGATCCACTCAATGGGACGCAGCGTGCGCTTGTAGTTATCGTATGCGACGTTGACGAGGAGTTTCCGCACGTCGAGGGCATACGTCTGGCCCATTTCTACCCGCTTGCATCGTGCAACATCAACCAACGGTTCGAGGATAGGCCTGATACGATTCCAAACTGGCGAATGTTAGATTGGGTGGATAAGGTGATACGAAGACTAACTTACCTCGCTCGGTTACGTCACGGGTACGGTACGACTCGTTGTGCCGTTGAATCGCCCGGATGTCCTGGTCCAAGTATCCCAGCTCCCGGAACCGTCTACAGATTCTGCGCGGATAAAACCATATCAGCACAGTATAGAACGACACATCGGATACCTACTCGTCATATCGCCTTTGGATCTGCGAACGATTGTCTTGGTCACGATTTGTCTCGAAGTCGTTCCACCATTTCTGGCATTCCTTGGCGTGCTACGCGGTTATACGGTGGATCAGACAACGACGAGTGCGATGGCAAAGCGACGAACTGCTAGAACAGTGTGCACATATTCGGCACGCTCGTCTCGGAACTTCTGCATCCTCTCGCTTGCGCCGGGAATCCGCGAATATATGTCACCTTGAAGTTGTCCGTAAATCTTCGCGATGGCGTAGATGTCATCCTCCCAATAAAATCTTGATCTTGAATGCGAATGTCCATGGGACCACCCTCCGGCTGGATCAAGCGATCAACAGCAAGAATCATCATACAGAGACCTATAGCTCAACTGTCTGTGTAGGGAAGCAGTTCTAGGATCCCAACATCGAAGTCCGGGTAGCGCTTTGCAAAGAAGCCTGCATAAACAAATCTGCAGAAGAGCGTCGATGAGCTAGATTCATAAGATACTCTCGGCAGCTCACTTTTCTTCTTGCATTTTACGCACGCGCGCCGCATGATGGCGAAGTCTATTTTGTGTACATTAGGCGTGCCGCACACCTGGTGAACAGGTCAGACTATGCGCCAGTAAAGTTGAACGTGCTGTATGGTCTTTGTTACCTGGCATTTGGCTCCGCCGTAGATCAGTCTTGCCCAGGCGGACTCCGAGACCTTCGGTGGGCAGTCGGGGACATTCCAGACAGCTTTCCTCGCAATCTTCCAAATTTTGGAGGTTTGAGGAGATGTGATCGTCGCGTGGAATGCTTTATTTGTCTGCGCCAGGTTAGCTAACTCCAAGGGTGTCAGCAATGACAGAATCTGTAATGTACGTCAATACAGTGGATATATTCATTAAAAGGCTATACTGCATACCTCGAAGATGATGTCTAAGGGGAGTGTGGGGAATATAGTGGCCCCGGCACGGTTACGGATGCGACGGTTGGCCTTGGAAGACCCCAAAACAGTCATCCTTCGAGCACGCTTCTTCCGTCGGCTGGCATTCGAGCCTTCCCCACGCGTCTCTAACAATGAGGACAACGATGCTTCAGTAATCGATATCGCTGCGATAACAGCTTGAGTGTAAATTACCTTCCCAGTCACTTGTATTTTCTCCAGGATCGCCAGTATTGGACTGGTCACTGTCGTCCGGGTCAACGGCGGGTTTGGGATTCACAGTCTGTGAAGCACGCCGCTTGGAGCGACGGGTGGTGACGGGCATATCTGGTGTGCAGGAAGGCGAGTCAGTCACAAGAGAATCGCGAACTAGATAGCACCCGCCAGACGGCGATAAGGCGCGGACACCGTTTTCGTACTTACCGCAGATCTGTGACTTCACTGCACGACTCAGAGGCTTCGAATGGCGGCAAGTAACCACGCCTCAGCTTATAGAGTGTCTTCCTCGACGCGCGAGCGAGAAGTGCTGGTCGCGATGTGGTCAGAAACAACCCGGAGCAACGCGAGGCGCCCTTGATGTGGCGGATGACCTCACTTGATATGGCGTTGATTACCATATTCGGAACGGCGTAAGTACTTATGTGAGGTCGCACGCAGCAAGCATCGCCTGAGAGAATAATGACAGCCCAACCCGAGCCAGAATAAGAGCCACCGTGCATATACGGAGGGAAGTTCTATATGATCTTAGTCGTTGAAGAGTGACAAGTATGTCTCCGGCCAACGCTATACATACGTCGCTGCGTATACTCTACAAAGTCTATATACCCTGATCGTCTGTACTGTCAGCGTCCTTAGAGAGGCTGCGGAGCGAAATGCAGGCGAGCCGTCGGAAACGCGTGAAGAAGACATCAACGTTTTCTTTCGGTTCACCAATAGCATGCCTTAACGTTCATCGACAGTGCATGGATTCGGGTTGGAGACGACGGTCCATCGTCCCTACCCAATACCCTCCACATGGAGTGAGGCCAGGCGTGAGCACCTCAGCCCCAAGCTGCAGTCGTGCTAGGATGTCCGTTGAGTAGAAATGAGTTACGGCCGGTTCACAAGGAGGAAGCGAACTAACCTATAGTTCACGATGAGCCGCCCTTCGGTGGCAAACGACTGTATAGGATAGTCAAGGTCATGTTTGGAAATTAACACGTCAACAGACCTTGAACAAGTTCAGAACGGTGTCGTCAGGAGCAGGAGCGAAAGCGAGGTTGATATAGGTGAACTGCGCGTGGAGATTGGAGCCAGTGTGAGGTCGAAGGGAGCATCGGACGAGCAATAAGCCACGAATCGTACCAATGGATCTTCAGCCTTCCAGCCGAGCTGCTTCCTGAGGAAACGAATCACTGCGCGGAATTGATTGAGTGCATTGATCTTGTAAAGATTCTGCTTCATGATAGGCGCGTTTCCAACCGCCTTGAAGAAAATTGGGACTTCCGGCCATCTGAGCTTGGAATGCGGTCGAGAAGTCGAGAAAGTATACCTTGGACTGGTTCTGGTTTCCTGTATATCTGGAGAGCATCGCTGGCGGCTTGCATACTAGTGTCAAATAGAGGCCGCGCGTCGATTTCTGTGGTAGTCATAACAGTACAAGAGCATCGCGACGTGTTCACACGGCTGTACCGCTAACAGGTTGTCTAGTGGTCACAGTCTCACGGGGAGATATGAAAGGTGCCGAGCCTGTGCACAAGAAGCAACCCCGTAGAGTCATGAGGGTTGACGAAGTCTGATGTCGCATAGGCTGAGATATACTTTCAAAGCAATCGCGAGACACTTGAGGAGCATTTGCGCAGCAAGAATAACTGAAGAAAGTAGTGAGGCAGCGCACTGTGATGCCACCGCAGATGAGCGGTTTGAGGAGCGGTCAAGGAACGGTCCTGGGCCCTGGGAGCCGTAGCGCGAGAGCGCGCTCACATGACATGCGCCGCCACAGTCGCGCATGGCGGCGCCTATCATGTAGCTGTTGGTTCGAAAGCGAACCTTGCCGAGCAGCCTGCTCCCGACCACCAAGTCTTCCCCAGTGACACCCTACCCACTTGCCCACAGTCGACTGCGATGGCCTCTCTAGCCTCCGTGACCCGCCAGATGGGCGCACTCGAGATCTCCTCGAAGCCGAACACAGCGCGACCCACGCACGAGAAGAAACCGAGCCAGCCGAAGAATGTCTCGCAGCTGCTGTCGAAGTTTGCGGCGCCGAACCCATTCCCTGCGAAGGCTGCGATAGCCAAGACCTCGTCTCAGACATCTCTCGCGAGCAAGCAACCTGCCCGGCCACCCTCACCACCGAAACTGACGACAAAACCTGCGCAACCTACCATTGACATCGGGCGTTATGACGGAGGGTTGGAACTTGACAACGAGAGTCGAGGAGAGCAGGTGCATGGCGAGGCGGCGGAGACCCTTGCCCTAGACTCTAGCGTATCTCAGTAAGCCCAACTTTAGCTAGCCTGCGCCCGACTAACGACGGGTAGGACTCGGCCCACGCGTGAGTGGCACCTCACAGACTTCGACATCGGCCGGCCGCTGGGAAAAGGCAAGTTCGGACGAGTCTACATGGTCCGCACCAAAACCGAGCCACACTACATCCTCGCCCTCAAGACGCTCTACAAGTCTGAGATCGTGCAGTCGCGCGTCGAGAAGCAGATTCGGCGGGAGATCGAAATCCAGCAGAACTTGCGGCACCCGAACATCCTGCGCCTGTACGGCTACTTCCACGACGAGAAGCGGATCTTTCTCATGCTCGAGTTCGCGGGCAAGGGCGAGCTCTACAAGCAGCTCACGAAGCACGGATGCTTCACGGAGAAACGCAGCTCGCGCTACATCGACCAGATGGCGGACGCGCTGAACTACCTCCATACGAAGCACGTCATCCACCGCGACATCAAGCCCGAGAACTTGCTGCTCGGCATCAACGGGGAGCTGAAGATCGGTGACTTCGGGTGGAGCGTGCACGCCCCTGGAAACCGTCGGACGACGCTGTGCGGTACGCTCGACTACCTCCCGCCGGAGATGGTCGAGGGGAGGGATCACTCCGAGAAGGTCGACTACTGGGCGCTGGGTGTCCTCACGTACGAGTTCATCTGCGGCGCTCCCCCGTTCGAGGACATGACGGGCTACAACGGTATGTCTTCCAGTATTCTTGTTACGTCTCCTACTCAGCAACATTGCCTCTCGCAGCGACATACAAACGGATCGCGAAGGTAGATCTCCGCATACCGTCGAAGGTTTCTCCTGAGGCACGCGACCTCATCACTAAGGTATCTTACTGGATATTGACCTGGCGGTGGGCGATACTAATAACTACCTTAGCTCCTCCAATACGACCCTGAGAAGCGTCTCCCACTCGAAGATGTCCGGCGCCATCCGTGGATCGTCAAGTACAGGTCCAAAGGTCATTCCACTTCCATGCCCATGTCATAGTAGTATGGCGCGCGACACATACTCCAGTTCTCCGTATGCATATAACATCGTTTTCCCGTGTTTCCCTCTTCAGCACTACATTCATACGATTAGCTATTAGGACATCTCATGCATCTCGGATTGCTGTCTTGTATTCTACTGCGTTTGGTCGATTGCAAAGACACGCTGCATTGCTCTCATACTCAGTGCGTCTCATCCGACGGGTGTCATGCCCTCTGTTGCCAGCCGTATTACACATTGTCGACATTGGTCGACATGGCCAGGAATGCACTGATCCTGGAATTTTGCGGCTTTCGGAGCGTCGTACCCTGTTCTATTAATGGAGCTAGCTGCACAAATGGCACAGGATGTGCGAAGCCATCTATGGCTACATGATTGTACACGCATCGGCGACGGAAACTAGGCCCTGTCATTCTGTAGCGGACAACTTGAACAGTACTGCGTTGTGCAGAACAGAAGTACAAGAGATCTAAAGAGCTAGGTCATGGTAAAGTATGCATGGTGGCAGTTGATACGGCACTTGGTTCTGGACGCTGCGGAGACCTAATAACAGCATGACGAACGATCAATAGGGAGAGCCATTTCCCCGCTTAGAGCCATAGTGTGATGCTCATTAGCTACGCGGGTGAGCTCTGCCTCGAGCGCGTCGACTTCAGCATGCCACGGCTCCTCAGTACTTTCACGATCTCCTTGATCCATTGTTGGCATGTATACGCGCCCCTGGCGAGATTCGTGTCTCTAGCCTTGATCGCGGCCACGATCTCGTAGAGCTGGAAGCGAAGAGGTTGGGGCCGGCGATGCGCACCAGCGCGATCAGCGCTGTGGAGGACAGCAGCGAAGCGGCATCGCTCTGCTTGAGCTGGTAGAACCTGCCGTTGGCATCGAGGAGCTGGAACTTGTAACCCGACCGCTTGTCATCTGGGGCGTGGAGATACAAGCCCCAGTAGAACGTCTTGTCGCTGGGGAGTAGAGTTCGGCAGGTTCCTGCCACATATAGGGCACCAACTTCGACGAGAGGGTAAGCTGGCTTGCGAGTCGCGCGTCATTTGCGTCGGTAGATATAGTACTCTGCATCGCAACATTGGGAGGACTCAGCATTCGAGCCACGAACAACCCATGAGGTCAACGTACCCGCAGGCGCTTACCACGACGGCCAGTTAGCCATCGTGAACCACCACAACGACCATTCCAAATCATATTCATTGGCGTAGTGAAAGCTCGAAAGGGATAATACGAGCCGCTGCCAAGCCGTCTTCCCGACGAGTTCGCCCTCCGGGCCCCTGGTCAACTGTAACCCCTTCAGCATGGTCGTGAACTCCCAATATTCGGGGTACCATCCAGCAGCTTCCCAGTCGATGATGCCGGTGATATGGCCATCCATGACCATGATGTTATGCGGCATGAGATCGCCATGGGTGAAGGCGACGGCGTGAGACATGTCGTAGATGTGCTGGTAGTTAGAGAGATGTCCCGGAAATTCTGCTTCCAGGCCGTTTCCGCAGGGAGGATTGGGATTAGCTTGTATCGTGTCGTAGAAGGTGCGAACATCCGGACATGGCCCAACAAACCAATGCGGTAGGCGTACGCTGCGAATGTTCTGGCCATCGGGTCCACATACACTCCCGCCGTATGGACTCGAGTACATCCGCATGCGATGGAGAATATTGTCGAGATCGGCAGCAATGCTCTCCACCTCCGAAAGAGGTAGGGTTCTTATCACCTCAAAGAGCATTTTGCCAGGTACACGATCCATGAGGATGGAGCCGTTCTGCCCTTCGCCATGATCCCCGTACGACAGCATGCGAGGGACAGGGAGTCCCATGTTCCGTGCGGTCATCATGGCGATCGCCTCAGCCTCGCGAGTGCCCTGCGTCCGTTTGAGCAGGAGGTCGAAAGGGAGCAGCCATATCCCCAGACCTGTCGGGATACCGTTGCGTCGGCAGTACCACCTTGACCGTAAGGAACGAGAACCCAGTCGTGAAAGTACCCGCGGAGGCGATTGAGCCAGAACCAGCCTCTCTTCGGTATAAGTGGCAGGATTTCGAGTGTCTGCGAGCAGGTTGCTACGTGAGTTATAGCTGTGACGCACGTACGAATAAATCAATATTACCAGCCCAATATCACCTGCCTTTGGGCTCGGCATAGTCGGCTTTTCAGAGTCTGTCACACTGGTTGGGGTCAATGGTCACCAGTGTGGACTGATGCAAATTGGCGTGTTGAGAAGATCGGGACCGTGGCGGCTACGACCGAAATACGGCCAAGTTCAACTTGAAGCTTGAGCTTGAAGTCTCTAAGAGACTCAAAGTACGTACTTATACGCGTCGGTAGTACTGCGACCACATGACGTAGCGATATGGCGAGATAGACAAGTACTGTAGTACAGTATTACAGTGGTGGTTTCGAGAATGAAGTGTCACACGAAATTACAAGTACATGAACAAGCTGCGAACGAGACGCCAGTGGGTGCGCAAAATTTGGAGTTCCATTCAGCAAGAGACACGAAATGGCCGCTATAAGGGACTCAGTACAGTCACGACCAAATTTTGACGATCATGTATCACTAGTAAGACCATGCCGAGTGAATGACGGGGCGAGCGATGCTACCAGACAATGCCGAGGCATGATATTGCCTGCCTACACGCACCAACTCGGCCTCGAGTTCATCGACATTATTGCATGTCAACATGCGGCGATCCCTCAACACCTTCACGATCTCCTTGATCCATTGCTGGCATGTGTACGCGCCTCGGGAGAGGTCCGTGTCCTTGTCTTTTATCGCAGCCACGATCTCGTAGAGTTGAAAGCGGGTGAGAAGATTCGGCCCTGCAATCCGCACCATTGCTATCAGTGCTATGGTGTACAGCAATGAGCCCGCTTCGCTCTCCCTGAGCTGGTAGAATTTGCCGTTCGTGTCGATGAGCTGAAATTTGTAACCTGTGCGGGACCCGTTGGGTGCGTGGAGGTATAGCCCCCAAAAGAACGACGTGTTGCTCTCGTCGAGGTTACGATAGGATATTGCCACATAGAGGGCTCCGACCTCGAGTCGGTTTGAATCGAGGACGACATTGGACATGACTGGAAAGATTGCGTTGAGCATCTACACATCACATAGAATGATCACTGACTGTTTGTGCGGTGCGTTTCGAAGGTATCTGGACTCGGTGAGATTGAAGCATTCCAGCCGTTTGCCGCTTTATATGACTGACCAGTGAGGCAGCCCGGTAGCGGCCCCTTTCGTATCTCCCGAGTCATGGGTCTATCGCAGAGCAGAATGTGCGATAAGGACGAATCTGGTAGGAGAAACGCGACTCGAGTCAGATCTAGTATCCAGAGTTGGCGAGCCTGTGATAGAAACTGCAATGGTGGATGACGCTCATAAGGAAGCAGCTTACACAGTCCGCGACGATGTGACCAGAAGCTGTGAAAGTTATCGCTTCCAGCGATCAATCTCCTTCCCGCATGGAATGAGAGCGCCGCAAATGCAGACATCGTAGTGCAGTTGTTGCGAACGCATTAGAGTCTAGGCTCAGGAATGATCTTACTTCGTCCCGAAGTGGACTGTTAGACTGAGTACTTACAGAGACTGGTAGATGAAGCAGTATATGACTTCATCCGATATGGCCTCACCAGACTTCTAGCTCGTTGAGACATCAAAGAAGACGTCTACATCGCACCGGCGCAGGTACATGGATTACGTGGTGGGATGATTCGCTGTCTGTTATGTCAGTAGCTCTCAGGGCGAGTCAGAGAGGCCCCCCACCTTCGGCGCATCTCACGTCTGTAGCTGGTGCCCCGCCGGTGGTAAGATCACGATTCACTGAAGAGTTAGTGCTAATTATGGATTCAAACACTCACGCGATTCCCATGGGCAATGATATACAAGGTGGTTCAGGTGTGTCAAGACTCCGTGATCTCTGCAACATGCGTTGGCCATTGGCAGTGGAGTGAGAAACATGACTCGGATCACCGATATACAGTGGATGACGAGGTTCTAGCATAGACAGACTGCATGGAGGCAGCCGAAAGCGACAAAAGGCTTCGTGAGTACACTCATCGAAGATGTGCGGAGGAAACCTCTCACATCGGAGAATAGGCGAACGTGTACGCCGATTCATGCAACGGCACGGTAGACAATTCGAGCTAAAGCGACTAACAGTGAGCGCGCTAGTCGTCAAGAAAGCGCAGAAGGAACGAACTACTCCACCTGATCACCACT